>NC_053026.1:232994764-233172618 GCF_003073215.2 Triticum urartu
TGGGACTAGGCGATTGCTTCTGAAAGACTTTGTCTCAATCTTTGGGTTGAGACCAGTGGGTAAAGTGTACATACCTCTACAGAGTGTATAAACTAATCATGATTAGCCATGTCCCCGGTTATGGACAAATTTGAGCCACTATGCCATTACAGTTGTTGGATGATCTTGACAGACGATACTTTAATAAAATTTGAGTGGGAAACTTAATAATGGGTATAGGTTGGAACTGGATTTCCCAATTCAACCATGTATATTTAATTGTAGCAAGACAAATTCAAAATTTAACTATTATATTATGTAGTTATCAAGGAAGAAAATAGCTTTATGCAAAACATCCACTACATTATCCTCTTGATATACCTTGCATGTAGATGTAGGTCTGTTATATCATTCCTTGTGTGACTTGCCAATACATTCAAAGTATTGACCATTCGTGGCTGCGACGTGTCATTTTGCGGATTTTATAAGATGAGTGAGTGATACGATGTAGGGTTACGATGTGTATACTCGACATTTGCGTGTGGTGTTGATGGACTTCATGAAGATTTTATTTGCTTTTCTGCTAAATTTTGTTGTATGCTAGCTTGAGCTATGCAGGTATGTATTATATTAAATTCTGGATCTACGATGTAATTAATATTACGACATGTGGTTTTATCTTGATATTTCATCTTGTACTGTGTGTGCTAGCTATTGATCCAGGGACTAGCACAGTGAGCACAAAGACATCTAATCTTATCAGGTTTGGGTCGTTACAGATGGTATCAGAGTCCATGTTGACTGTAGGTCATAACCCTTAGAATGGACTAGGAAAAACCATAGGAACAATTTTTTATCACTTCTTGATCTCTTACTATCATACTCGTATTTCTCATATACCATTCATATTATAAACTTCTCATCTTGTCTTAAAGTAGCTGGCCATCCTATAGTAACCGCATTCGCCCCTGTCACTGAAGATGTAATGTTTGGGAAGCAATGCTACAATGAGGAGTGAAGGAATTCCAGAAGGAATTATTTTTGTGCGACTCAAGAAAGACTAAGTTTTAGATTGCTAGGTGATCTTCATGGTTAATTTAGATGAGAAGGGCAAATGTTAGATTCAGACCACCACTACTGATCCAAGTTTGATAAATGATTCACACATAGTATGATGAGATCATATCTTTTGTGGATATGACCTTACCTGTAGGATTTGCTTGTGTGGTGTGACTTTTGTGCTCTTTATTGATTGATGTTGTGTGATGTGCTCTACTATTTGTTTTGCGAATAGAATAAGTTACGATGTTTAGACCCCTATCTATTAGTATGCTTCAAGATTCAAGAATAGCAAGCTACGAGAAGACTTGGTATTATGAAGATTTCTTCTTTGATGCAAGACAGAAGCTACCTACATTGAAGACCTTGAAGATACAAGATTTCCATATACGTATATCGTTACACACGTCTTGTGAGCTGTCAGTGTGTTTTTTTTACTGACATCGCACGTCAAAATTTATTTTTGAAACTAGTATGATGATTGTATGGGTATGCGTATCTATGTCTCTCTCTCTCTCTCTCTCTATATATATATATATATATATATATATTCTAACTCTCCCTACACTCAATACCTACACCGAAGGAGTTACTACATTGCTTGCAAATCCCGAGAATGGAGTGAAGATGGATGCAACCTAGGGGTGAGTTCAAGCTAAACCACAAGCCCAGGATACGCCAAGAAGCAAGCACAATCTTGATGAAGGAAGAAACCTGGAGGAAGCTAAAGTGCATTAGTAGACATTTTATGGTAGTTGACGCAACCTTGAGAGTTCAAAGGAACGATAGATTGTTTTGTTTGGCATGTAGAACCAATGGATTATTCGAACCCAGTTCGTGAGTAAGAGAAGTTTCTGCAATGCTTGTGAGGATGTCCGAGTGTTAGAAATCGAGATTTCCTGAACCATATAAAAGGTAATGATTTGGGTGCAGAATGGATTGATCACCATGCCGACTTACTCTTATTATTCGCTCTTGCTATGTGGGATGGTTAATCTAGAGTGATTTACCTATTTAGAGAGACGATGTTGTTAATCCTGAACCATAAAATGGTATGACATTTCACCCCTTGTAGATGCACCTGTTGCCAATAGTAGGTTGTACGGTGAGAATAAACAAAGACTCTTTTCCGCTGGAGCCATTCTTGATGATCACCATGAGAGTATCGGTATTTGTTTAGTATCGGCACAAGACCTGTGAGCCATGAAGTTACAATATATGGAAGATCACTCTTTTGATAAGGGATTTAGAATTTCAAAGGAGTGATAGACATATGTGTGAAGGATTTCATCGAAGGAGCAACATTCTTGAAGACCGGTGACTCTCATTCTAAGGGTGGTAGCACCCGAAACTCTCGGATTGGCAACGGATATATAAGGAGGACCCCGACCCTAGCCTTTTCTTTCTAGCCTCATCAAATCTTAAGGACGAGATTCTTTTTAAGGGTGGTAGAATTGTAACATCCCAAAATTCTAAATTTTGGAAAGTTAATTATTTAAATAAGATTTATTTAAAACTTGCTTCTGTTGATTAATGTTAGCTAAATTTGACTAGGATTTGAAACTTTTGGACCTTTCTGAATAATAGATGAGAGGGAATAAAAGGACTTTCCCAATTTTCCATTGGCGTCTTATTTTGGATTTAGTGAATATTCAAAATATTTCCAATCATTAGAGAGGATGACGTGACTTCCTCAAAGAATAATATTGGTGAATAATTTAATATTCTCCCATTTGGATTTTGAATATTTAAAATAATTCTAACTTAGAAATTTATATATTGCGAGAGAAGGTAATATGACCGCTTCAATATTAATGAGTTGGATATGTGTTAAATGTTATTTGGATTTTCTCAGGAGTTCAAAAATATTTCGTGGGACATTTTATAAGTGTCAAATTAAAGTTTGTGAAACTATTATATGTATTTTATATAAGTATTTTGAACTGGAAAATGTTCACTATGTTGTATGTAACTATATTTGTTTTTGTGGATGTTCTGATATTTTTTTAGAAAATGATTTGGATCGTTTTTGGAGCCAAAATCATTTGTGTAAAAAAATGGATTAAAACCTAAACTTATCAATCCAAGCGCGGCCCAGTCTTTATTCCCCGCTCACGCGTGCCAGCCTCAGCAGCACGCCCAGCAGGCCGAGGCCACCAGGGCCAGCGCAGTACCACCTGCCAGCCTCTCCCCTCATTTCCACTTCCACTGACGCGCGGGACCCGCCCAACCTTCTTCTTCCCCTTGACGAACTCCCGAACGCGCACGCCTACGCACCGAATCGATCTCGCCGTGCGCCGACACCACCTCCCCCAATCTCTTCGAGCCTCGCGCACCCGAGCGACCCTCCCTCAAACCCCTCGTCGGATTCCCGAAACTTCTGCTCGTGTTCTCCCGCGGAATCGATCGCACAGTCCATGCCAAGATCCACCGCAGAGCCAAACTCTGGCGAGCGAATCAGCCATCTCCGGTGATCCCCTCGACTTTCTGAGATTTGCTTCTTCATATACGCGTTGTTGCCCCACTCCTTGATCCTTTTGTTTTCCCCTGGAAGCGCCGAACGAGCTCTAGAAGAAGCCCCGAAGGCCACTGGCGCCAATCGCCGCCCCCTGTTCATCCGCTACCGCCGTCGATTTAGGACGCACCGGGGAACTTCGACGACTCCCCTGATTCCGACGTGCCACGCCTAACCTCTCCGTGCACTTCCCGAAGTCAGAGAACCACCGGAGGAGCGCCGCCGCCTACGCCCGAAGCCGCCGCCGTTTTCCCCCTGCTGATCACGGGCGCACAGGAAGCCCCTTGCAGCCAATCCTAGCACGACACGTCGCCACATGCTACAGTAGCCTCAATTCAAAATTATGTTTTTGGATAGATTTTCACCAAAAAAATTCGTTTAGCTATATCTCGTGCTCTGTAATTCCAAATTGAGCAACTCTTTCTCCTACATGTTGACCAAATCAAATTCAAATTTGAATCTTCATTTGATCATATCAGGTGAACCCTGACACCTTATTAATTGATTTCTTTGCCTATGAACACTTGTATCAAATATTTTCTGTTCATATCAAGTACACTTCAAATTCAAATACCTTCTAAACTGTATTGAATTCAAATTCAATTCAAACTTCAGTCCATTATAACTTGGATTGTAGTGCTCTTATTCAATTCATTCTTTTTGCAAATGAACCCTTATGTCATATGTGATATGTTAAATACCACGTGTGTTTCTCCATATACTTTTGGATCCATTCCATAGTATGTCAAATATAAGCTTGCATACCAATATTTCTATGTCTATTAACTCTCTGGAGCTAATTCCTTTGCCGTCCACCTTATAGCACCATGCATACCTATATTATATATTAAGCCTATATTATTATTCTTGTTCAACCTTGCCATATTTGTTTTGTTGTTCTTTTGGTTCTTCTGAATGGCATGGTTATTGATTTGGTTTCTTTTATTTACGGTAGATTACTCGGAGCGTGATGAGTAGCATTTATAGGATTGTGAGTGCCACGATCTTCATCAAACCTACCAGGCAAGTTACACCTTGATCATCCTTCAACCTATTATTTTTCTATGCATGTAGTTATATATATATATATATAACTAGTATGGCCTTATTGTAGAATGTGGTAGTGTATTCTTGCTATGCTATGTAGACGGGGATTGGTTCGTGTATTCATCGAGATTATGTGTGGACTATATATAATATAACTTGAGTAAAAACATCATATATAATTCACCTCTGGACGGAAAGGGTTGCATCATGGTTTCTTGGTCCTTTTCTAAGGGCATGGACCATGGCTAAGTGCGCCCGAATGGTATTGTTGGGTGGTTTCAAGAACATCACGCTTTATTCCCTCTAAATGTAAGTGGGTGCCATCTAGGCTCAAAAAGATCAGACAGACTTAGTGACTAGTAGCTTCCATGTGCAGCCACTGGCTAATATGGGCTCTGGCTTAGTTGATCAGTTGTGGAGGCATTACCCGGATGTGCTAGCAGATGTAGTTATGATAGTTGGGATGGGCCTCGTGTGGGACTAGGCGACTGCTTCTAAAAGACTTTGGCTCAATCTTGGGGTTGAGTCTAGTGGGTAAAGTGTACATACCTCTGCAGAGTGTATAAACTAATCATGATTAGCTGTGTCCCCGGTTATGAACAAATTTGAGCCACTATGCCCTTACAGTTGTTGGATGATCTTGACATACGACACTTTAATAAAATTTGAGTGGGAAACTTAATAATGGGTATAGGTTGGAATTGGATTGCCCAATTTCAACCATGTATATTTAATTGTAGCAACTCAAATTTAAAATTTGACTATTATATTATGTAGTTATCGGGGAAAAATTAGCTTTGTGCAAAACATCGACTACATTATCCTCTTGATATACCTTGCATGTAGATGTAGGTCTGTTATATCATTCCTTGTGCGACTTGCTAATACTTTCAAAGTATTGACCATTCGTGGCTGCAACGTGTCATGTTGTAGATTTTATACGACGAGTGAGTGATACAATGTATGGCTACGATGTCTATACTCGACATTTTCCTGTGGTGTTGATGGACTTCATGAAGATTTTATTTGCTTTTCTGTAAATTTTGTTGTATGCTAGCTTGAGCTATGTAGGTATGTATTATATTAAATTCTGAATCTACGAGGTTCGGGTCGTTACAATACTGTACATGCATCCAAGCACGGGAGAAAGAGGAGAGACGTTGCATTTTTCTATTCCTTCAATCAATCAATTAGGGAACTTCGGTTCCATCTTTTTGGCTTTCGCAGCACCGTCCACAATGGTTCCCACCGATGCCAAAAGCTATTTTCACATTTGGCTACTACTTGGTTTTGCTCCTGTGTGCTATCTATACAAATCTCAATTATATTGATCTAAAAAATTATAGTATCAAGATTAGTAAAAAGGAGGTGATTTTGCCGCGTGGATGACCGGGGGGGGGGGTCTGTTGGGTTCTACGGTAGGGTGCGTCGACTGCAAATTAAAATTTTTCTAGGCACAAAACAAGCAAGAACATGCCATGGGAGATGGATCACAAATCGTTACCACTAGACGCACATTGCCGTGCAGCGGAAGAAGAGTTGGGGCAGCGCATCTGCGTGGATTGTCTCCTCCTCGTCCGATCTCCCTTGAACAGCCGGTCGTCGGTTCCCACGTACAGGTTCGCTGGAGCGGCGCAAGTGCGCCGCCTCTAACAATATCCAGGCGTGCAGGAGGAACACCGTGCGACGGACTACTAGGTCTGATCACACAGTCGGCGATGAGTGGTGGTGGCTATTCGCAATACATGCAAACCCTAGTGAGAGCGCCGAAGCAATCAATCGCATGAGTCTGCCGCACCCCCACTTTATATAGGCGTCCGTCGTGGGCTCAACACTTGGGCCTCGCACGGACCCTAAAGCCCAAAATCTATTCGGCCTGGATCCAAGTCTGAGTAGGATCACTTCTGACTCGTGGAGTCGAACCGGGCCTCACAAGTTCCTTCCCTTAAGCGCGCGACCCCTTAGGTTCTCGTTCACTTGGTCACGAGTCATAACACATCCGACTTGGCTGGTTGGTAGCGGCCTCTAGCAAAGCGTGTTGACTCCAAGTGTCCGATGAAGCTGGTTAGGCGAACCCGTACATCACACATCTGTTACCTTTGCAACACGATATATATTGTCGGGCTCAAGGCGAGTCTATCATCCTTGTGCTAGCACGACCTCTTTCTTGTTCCAGTGATGTTGACCACAAACCGGATTATCTCATAATCCTAATCGCATGGCCATGCTTATCTTGGTCGGATCACATGAGGGGCCCAGAGTATATCTCTCCTGATCGGAGGGGAAAATCCCATCTTGCTCAACCATGTCTCGCAACATGGGCCTGGACAAGCCCGAAAGCTACCTTTGTAACTACCCAGTCACATTGTAGCGTATGGTTGGCCCAAGGCAAGTAAGTCACCATCCCGAGTACATGCGCCAGCTCAGGTCTTAGGACATAGAACGTATGTTGTACTAGAGACTCACAAATGACATATCGCTGCATCTCATAGTTGGGTCTGTCCAACTCGGAACTTATCTCCACTCGGATCCGAGTACGTCGATCCGACCAGATCGTTCCGAGTCCATATTATTCGGTTAGCATCCAATGCTCCATGGCTAGTGAGACCAAGCCATTGATCGTGTCATATGCTAGTCTTGTCGGCTGCGCGTCCACACAGCCCTTTCGACTAGGGACCTTTTAGGGCGTTCCTCATACAATGCATAGTCCCACAAACAAGTCACATACTTGCTGATACACATCATTGATAATGTCCAAGGACTATCTTTATTCATAAACACATAGGAAATATCATCATACATGATTGCCTCTAGGGCATATCTCCAACAGTCTCCCACGTGCACTAGAGTCAATCAAATAGACATCGAATGACCATAGCTCTAATGTGCCCCTCATGCTTGGATTGTGGAAGTGGCTTAGTCAACAAATCTGCAATATTTGCATCCGTGTGAATTTTCAATAACTCAACATCACCATTCTTTACGATCTTCCATATCGGGTCATATTTCCGATCTATGTGTCTGGTCTTGTGGTGATCGCTCGGCTCCTTGGCTTGTGCGATGGCACCAGAATTATCACAATAAAGGTCCAACGTTTTTACCGAGCCTGGGAAAATACCAAGATCATCCAGAAAGTTCCGGATCCAAACACCTTCCTTTGCAGCTTCACAAGCCGCAATGTATTCGGCTTCTGTGGTAGAATCGGCCACCGTATCTTGCTTGGAACTCATCCAGCTCACTGCTCCTCCGTTCATGACATACACGAATCCATACTGTGATCGACAATCATCTCTGTCGGTTTGGAAACTAGCATCGGCGTAACCCCTTACGACAAGCTCTTCCTCACTTCCATAAACTAGGAACATCTCTTTAGCCCTTTTCAGGTACTTCAAAATAGTCTTTACCGCTGCCCAGTGACTATCACATGGGTTGGCCTGGTATCTACTTGTTAGGCTTATTGCAAAAGCAACATCAGGCCATGTACATATCATGGCATACATGATGGAGCCAATTGCCGAGGCATACGGAATCCGACTCATCCTGCTTTGCTCATCAGATGTCGAAGGACTCTCAGTCTCGCTTAGCCTTATACCATGTGAGACAGGCAAGAACCCTTTCTTGGCCTCACTCATGTTGAACCACGTCAACACTTTATCTATGTACGTGCTCTGGCTTAAGCCGAGCAGCCTCCTCGATCTATCTCTATAGATCTTGATGCCTAAAATGTAAACTTCCTCATGAAGGTCCTTCATTGAAAACTTTCCATTCAATGATTCCTTGACCGAGTTCAGCATCGAAACATCATTTCTGATTAGTAGTATGTCATCCACATACAAGATCAAAAACACAATAGAGATCCCACTTAACTACTTGTATAAACAAGCGTCCTCATCGCTTTTGATGAAACCGCGACCAGTGACGACCTCATCAAAACGAATGTTCCAACTCCGAGATGCTTGCCTCAACCCATAAATGGATCTCTTGAGCTTTCATACCTTACTAGTGCTAGATCGACAAAACCCTCAGGCTGTATCATATACACGTCCTCGGTTAAATTTCCGTGAAGGAAAGACGTTTTGACATCCATCTGCCATATCTCGTAATCGAAATATGCAGCTATAGCTAGTACGATCCTCACCGACTTCAGCTTCGCTACCGGCGAGTAAGTCTCATCATAGTCAATTCCTTGAACTTGTCCATAACCTTTAGCGACAAGCCGAGCTTTGTGGATCTGAACATTTCCATCCACATCGGTTTTCTTCTTAAAGACCCACTTGCAGCCAATGGCCTTTACGCCAGGCGGTGGATCAACCAAGTCCCGGACTTGATTTTCATCCATGGACTTTAACTCGGATCTCATGGCCTCTAGCCATGCCTCGGAATTTGGGCTCACCATCGCTTCCGCATACGTGGTCGGCTCGTCGCTTTCTAGCAACAATACATCACACACTCTGCACAATCTTTCCGACCTCCATGGTTCCGGTGCCGCTTCCACTACGGGTTCCTTGACTGACTCTGGTATGATCTCATCACTCGCCGAGCCGTCCCTGAGTGGTACTCAAATTTCTTCGAGTCGGACCGTCCTCCCACTAGCCTCCCGGCTGAGAAACTCTTTCTCAAGGAAAACCCCGTTTCGAGCAACAAACACTTTGTTCTCTTCCCGGTTATAGAAGCTATATCCTAAGGTTTCCCTCGGATATCCCACGAATATGCATTTATCCAACTTGGGTGTAAGCTTGTCTGACGTAAGTCGCTTGAAAAATTCTTCACAACCCCAAATCTTTAGAAAAGACAAACTGGGACTCTTCCCGGTCCACATCTCATGTGGTGTCTTATATGGATTTTGATGGTACCCTGTTAAGTGTGAAAGCTGCAGTTTCTAGAGCGTATCGCCAGAATCACAAGGGTAAATCCAATTTGCTCATCATTGACCGGACCATGTCCAACAAGGTCCTATTCCTGCGTTCCGACATGCCGTTTCTCTATGGCGTACCCGGGGGTGTGAGCTAAGGTACTATACCTCGGCTTTTCAGATGATCATCAAACTCCTGGCTCATGTACTCACCTCCATGATTTGATCATAGAAGTTTTATAGTCTTGCCGAGCTGATTCTCAACCTCATTTTGAAACTCTTTGAACTTTTCAAAAGTTTCTAACTTGTGCCTCGTCAAATAGATATATCCATATCTACTCAAGTCGTTGGTAAAAGTCACGAGTATTGATAGCCACCTCCAGCAGTTGTGCTCATTGGACCACGCACATCACTATGTATAAGTTCCAATAGCTCAGACGCCCTCTCGCTACTCTTTGTGAAAGGAGACTTAGTCATCTTGCCAAGCAAGCTTGATTCGCATGTCTCGAACAACTCAAAGTCGGATGAAGTTAGGAGCCCATCATCATGGATCTTCTTCATGCGTTTCAGACTAATGTGTCCAAGGTGGCAATGCCAGAAGTATGTCGGATTTATCTCATTAGGCTTATGCATCTTGACATTCACGTTATAGACCGATTCATGTTCTAGATTCAATATAAATAGCCCATCAACATTGGGTGCATAGCCGTGGAACATACCATTCAAATAAAATGAACAACCATTGTCCTTTAAATTGAATTTATAACCCTGACTCATCAAGCATGAGGCACAAATAATGTTCCGACTAAGTGCAGGAATGTAATAACAATTATTCAATTCCAAAATAAATCAAGAAGGAAGCTGGAGCTGCATCGTGCCGACCTCCAATGCAAAAACTCTTGCTTTGTTGCCAACCCTGATGTCAATCTCCCCTTGTGCCACACACACAGTTCTTACCAGCCCCTGAATCGAGTTGCAAATATGAACAACCGATCCGGTATCAAATACCCAAGAGCTACTTCGTATGTCAGCAAGGTAAATGTCTATAACATATGCAACAAGTGTACCTTTGCCCGAAGAAGCATTTCTGGCCTTCTTGCCATGCTCTACAAGCCACTTTCTACAGTTCCTCTTCTAGTGACCGGTCTCCATGCAATGATAGCAAATGGTCTTCGAGTCCGGTCCAGACTTCGATGCAGCGACGAAGGTTACCGTCTTCGTGCCCTTTGCCTTAGCCTTTTTCTTGGACCAACTCTTCTTGAACTTAGCCGATTTCTGCACCATCAGCACTTGATGCGTGCCTTTCTTGATATCCTGCTCTGCCACTTTGAGCATCCCATGCAATTCAGTGAGCTTCTTATCCATGCCATGCATATGATAGTTCGAGATGAACGTTCCATAGCTGGACGGAAGAGAACCCAGAACTACATCAATAGCCTGCTCATCCAAGAGCGGGAAGCCCAACCGATCCAAAGCATGCACATATCCGATCATCTTAATCACATGTGGGCTCAGTGGGTCACCTTCCTTCAGCTTGCAATCCATCAAGGATCACCATACGTTGAACCTTTCGGTCCTAGCCTGTGTCTAAAACACGCTCTTGATATTCTCGATCATATTGTAAGCCTCAACATTTTTGAAACGTTGTTGCAAATTGGGGTCCATACAAGCCAGCATCAGACATCTGATCTCCGGTGATTCATCAATGAGTTTCTGGTAGGCATTCTTAGTTGTGGCATTAGCATTATCGGCAGGTTCCTCTGGAAGTGAATCCTCTAGAACATGTTCCTTTTTATCGTGCTTGAGAACAATTCTCAGATTTCTATACCAGGTGGTAAAGTTTGTTCCATTCAGTTTATCCTTTTCCAGAATTGATTTCAATGCAAAGTTGGGTTGGGCAGGTGGTGCCATTGATATACAATAGAAAATATGCAATCACTAAGCAATGTGTTTATGTAGAATAATTCAAGCCTTAAATATAAATACTCCCACTAAATTCGGCATCCCTCCGCAAACTCTAAGTGAATCAGGATCCGACTAGCACATGCGACTAGTGAGCTTTAGCATCACTGCTAGACAACATGCCTATCCGGTAAGCAACTCCTTGCTAATCATATCTCCATATGACTCCTGTCAGTCGGGAAGGTATCTCATACCCCGACCCCCAACCTTCCTTGCCACAAGGCCCAAAACTGTTTTGATAGCCTTGTCAAGTTAACGTGATGTAGTGCCTGTCCGTGTCCAACACGAACCCTTCAGTTCAAGGACACCTAGCACCCTCCAATTTTATGATCCCACTACTAGACGTACTTGACATGCGAAGGTGCAACATTGGGAATGGCAAATTGCTTCATATTAACAAGGGATCTTTCTACCATTCTAACATGCATAGAAAACAAGAAGCATAACAATCACAAATAAACATATATTGAGAAATAGTATGGCTCCTTCAGGGACGTTCTTCCAAGTCGGTTCCTACTCCGATGACCATCTAGGAACTCCATCTTGTTTGTCACGCCAGGACGCCAAGACACCAACCTAATCTCTATTATACAACTACTACAAATAGTAGCATTTTACATAGAGTCACAAGTCGACACGCAGGTCGTTATATAATATAATGATAGCACTTTGGCTCCGATCGGCTGACAAACATGATACGCATGCCATGTATAATTTACACACATACGTCACATACACATGAGCCATACTATTCACATCAAACCTGCAAAACAAAGTTACACATAGAATCGCATTCTACCGGTTTGATTGATCGTGTACGAAATACAAGGTGCTACGCACACGGCGGTCCCGACTCCAATCACGCCGAATTTTCTGATCTGGCCGATCTTATCGATCATCGTTAGTACGATTTGGATTTACATTTCACTATTAACCCCGATGGCGGATACCGACCAGTAGGGGTAGGTTGTGTCACGACCTCATCAACTCTGATCATCAGAAAACATAGCCACATTGATCCTCATGTGCAGAGTGCAGTTGATCTCATCAACCGTGCACACAGCCGATCTCATCAATGTCAACAGACCTCATCTGTCGCGTCCACATATCTAATATGCATACAATCCGAATCCAAATCCTATAGCAGAGGCTCTGATACCACTGTTGGGTTCTACAGTAGGGTGCGTCGACTGCAAATTAAAATTTTCCTATGCGCAGAACAACCAAGAAAATGCTACGGGAGATGGATCATAGATCGTTACCACTAGACGCACAACGCCGTGTAGCAGAAGAAGAGTTGGGGTAGCGCATCCACGTGGATCGTCTCCTCCTCGTACGATCTCCCTCGAACAGCCGGTCATCGGTTCCCACATACAGGTTCACCGGAGCAGCGCAAGTGCATCGCCTCTAACGGTATCCGCGCGTGGAGGAGGAACACCATGCGACGGACTGCTAGGTCCGATCACACAGTTGGCAATGAGTGGAGGTGGCTATTCGCAACACATGCAAACCCTAGTGACAGCACCGAAGCGATCAATCGCAGGAGTGTGCTGCACCCCCACTTTATATAGGCGTCCGTCGCGGGCTCAACACTTGGGCCTCGCATGGACCCTAAAGCCCAAAATCTATTTGGCCTAGATCCGAGTCCGAGTAGGATCACTTCTGACTCATGGAGTCAGACCGGGCCTCACTGGTTCCTTCCCTTAAGCGCGCGACCCCTTAGGTTTTCGTTCACTTGGTCGCGAGTCATATCACATTCGACTCGGCTGGTCGGTAGCGGCCTCTAGCAAAGCATGCCAACTCCAAGTGTCCGATGATGCTGGTTAGGCGAAACCATACATCACACATCTGTTCCCTTTGCCACACGATATATATTGTCGGGCTCAAGGCGAGTTTGTCATCCTTGTGCTAGCCCGACCTCTTTCTCATTCCAGTGATGTCGACCACAAACCGGATAATCTCATAATCCTAATCGCATGGCCATGCTTATCTTGGTCGGATCACACAAGGGGCCCAGAGTACATCTCTCCTGATCGGAGGGGCAAATCCCATCTTGCTCGACCATGTCTCCCAGCATGGGTCTGGACAAGCCCGAAACCTACCTTTGCAACTACCCAGTCACGGAGTAGCCTTTTGTTGGCCCAAAGCAAGTCTGTCACCATCCTGAGTACATGCGCCAGCTCAGGTCTTAGGACATAGAACGTATGTTGTACTAGAGACTCACAGATGACATATCGCTGCGTCTCATAGTTGGGTCTGTCCGACTCGGACCTTATCTAAACTCGGATCTGACTACGTCGAATACGCCTAGATCCTTCCAAGTCCATATTATCCGGTTAGCATCCAATGCTCCATGGCTAGTGAGACCAAGCCATCGATCGTGTCATATGCTAGTCTAGTCGGCTGCGCGTCCACATAGCCCTTTCGACTAGGGACCTTTTAGGACGTTCATCATATAATGCATAGTCCCACAAACAAGTCATGTACTTGCTGATACACATCATTGATAATGTCCAAGGACTATCTTTATTCATAAACACATAGGAAATATCATCATACATGATTGTCTCTAGGGCATATCTCCAACAGTTTCTTATTTTTAGAGGATGTTGGCCTGGAGGTTTGCTAACATGTGGTCCCACGTGTTAGTGCTTTACCAAGCGGATCAACGTCCCACATGAGGCAGAACAACGACAGAAGAAACACATGGTTAACTAGAAGAAGATGAGGGAGAAGCGGATTCAGTAACGAGTGAAATGATGGTTGCTTCGTCCCTCCAACTTAACTGCGGGAAATGTGCAACTTTGTGAGTTGACGCCTCATTGCTCATTACTACACTGACGCAATGATTGGGCTGCTTCACCCCTACTGCTCTGCATTGTATTTCGGTATGGCACGTGGACCCGGTAGCTTGATGTCCCACATGTCGGTGAAAGGGACTAAAACATTTATGAAAGCGAGCGATCCACTCTTAGGACGGAGGAGTACATGACATGGTGGCCCAGTGAACTGTTACTTGTACTGTAGTACTACTATAGTTTTGCTGTTTCACACGATCCATCGATACAAACCCGATTAAACAGGAAAGGGCGGGATTTTTCCTACGCGGTAGATGATACTGGCCATACATTTCAAAGGCAATTTTAATGTATGCAAACTGAATAATTAAGTAACAATATTAGATCTAGTAAAACTAAAAACACATATGATTTATAGTGTTAGAGTGTAGTAGTAGTGCTGTATTGCATAGTTGTTAGATGTAACATGCAAGAAGGTGTAGAGATATAGTTTTGGAGGGCCTAAAGAGAGAAAAGCGTAATACAGTCACCGGACTTCAGAATACGCTCATTACAGTCACTACATACGTTTTGAGGTGATTATACGGTCACTTGCTCACTGTTCAACATCGGATTGCACTTTGTTGACCGGCCAAATAGTCTGCGTGGCACTATGTTGACTAGTTAAATTGACCACATTCCTTGTGGGTCCCACCTGTTAGTTTGCATAGGAAAAAGGTCATATAAACACAAATTTACGCAGGCGCAACAAGACTCCAACGTGTGCGCGGGAACCACCTGGTTGTGTATGTGTCTGTCAGGGCCTGATGTGTGCGCATGCACGTGTAGGTTGAGCACTTGAGCATGAGAGTGTGTGTTGGTCGTGCGGTGTGTGCATACATGCATGCCTGTGTTCGTGTGCGTCTGAGTGTTGCGTGCATGCATGGCTGCGTGTGTACGTGCGAGTGTTGCGTGCGTGTGTGGCTACATGTGTTCGTGTGAGTGTTGCGTGCATGCAGTTCGTGTGCATGCGTGCATGTGTGTATAATCACCACACCAGCTCATGTGTGTTAAAACAGACATCTCAGCATACCAATACAAGGCCACCTTGTCCGCTATGCCCGCGGTCATGACTTCGAACCGCCGTCCAATATTTTTTTTATCGTTTGTTTTCATTCTTAGTAGCAAGATGCCCGTGCATTGCACGTGACATCAAGATGCATTTTTATGAGTAGTTTATCTTGTTAGAGAAAAGGATGAACGAGGGAAGGCCTTATTTGCAAATGTGGAGAGGTGTGTGGGTACTTGTTGGTGTCAAAACCAGCGGATCTCGGGTAGGGGGTCCCGAACTATGCGTCTGAGGTTGATGGTAATAGGAGACAAGGGACATGAAGTTGGTTCCGACTCTCTTCATGGAGGTAATACCCTACGTCCTACTCGATTAATATTGATGAGTATGGGGGTTACAAGAGTTGATCTACCACGAGATCGTAATGGCTAAAACCCTAAAATTCTAGCCTATCTGATTATGATTGCCTCTATGGACAAAACCCTCTGGTTTATATAGACACCGGAGGGGACTAGGGTTGTACAAAGTCGGTTACATAGAAAGGAAATAGTACATCCGGCTGCCTAGCTTGCCTTCCACGCAAAGGAGACTCCTGGCCGGACATGGGAGAAAGTCTTCTATCTTGTATCTTCATCGCCCAATAGTCCGGCCCATGTCACACAGTCCGGACGCCCCGAGGACCCCTTAATCTAGGACTCCCTCAGTAGCCCACGAACCAGGCTTCAATGACGAGGTGTCTGGTGCGCAGATTGTCTTCGGCATTACAAGGCGGGTTCCTCCTCCGATCACTTCAAAGTATCCGACTTAAAGAGTTGTATTCGGCCCTCCATTTAATGTCGCATCCATTGGCTTCTGTTCCTCCACACCTTTTGCTCCACGCGTCGAGAGAATACGAGAGGTCGGGGTATTTTTGCATAACCCCCCTCCGGGCACATAAGAAAGGCCTCTATTTAAAGGGGTTGGATCTCAGATCCATTCCACACCCAGCGGAAAATCCTCAGAGTCTTGCCAGGGGAAACCATTGAACATGGCTAGCGTCCCTAGTTCTTCCTCCCGCCCCCACGGGTTTGAAAAGGTGATTGGGAGAGATGCTCTGTATCCCATGAGAAGTTGGTTAAGCTCCAAACACAGGGATTCCTTCCCCGTGCGGATCTGGTCCCTGTTCGAGAAGGATTGACCTCCTTTACAGGCGACGTCCTGGCGGAAAATTTCCCCAATCCAACTAGGGGGGAACGGGCGTGCTTCATATCTTACTTGTTGAGAGGCATCGGGTTTCCAATGCACCCTTTCCTCCGCGGACTCCTGGAGTATTACGGCCTCCAACTGCACAACCTCACGCCGGCCTCTATCCTTCACATCGCAGGTTTTGTTGCCCTGTGCGAGCTTTTCCTGGGCTGTGAAGCCCACTTTGACTTGTGGAGGAAGCTATTCTGCCTCGTCGCTTGCAACCGAGAAGGGTCGATATTCGAGGTGGGCGGTGCCGAAGTATGGCGCATAGCTGGGACCGGATACCTTTCCGGCACATCGAAGAGACACCCAAAGAATGGCCCTCAGTATGGTTTTATATTGAGGACGTCGCTCTCCCCGACCCAGTTCGAATGGGCCTTCCCGAATTTTCAAATGCTCCGCTGAAGAAACGTCACAGCTGGTGTCCTCGGAGCCTTGAGGAGGAAGATGGCGCGGAAGTCCGTCAACTAATGGGCAAGATAAAGACACTTGCCCAATCCGGATTATCAATAATCGAGGTGATGGCGACTTCCATAGTGCGGGGGGTCCAACCACTCCAGTACTGAGGGCTTCCCATGTGGCACTATAATGAGGAGGATGACACCTCACGCTGCGGTCGGAAAGGTCTAGACTCCCCCGCCGCTTTGGTTAAAATATTGGCTGATCTGTACAAAGGGGAGGAAGAGGAGTTCGCTCGTCTTAAACGCTGAGATGGATTTTCCATGTACAATCCTCCGAGCTGGGTGAGTTCTAATCCCACCACTTTACTCAATCTTCTCCCTGAATCACTTTTAATGGACATTAACCCATCTACTTATAACAGGAATGGCGGAAGGTTACCGACGGGATCCATAATCCCGCCCCACAGCCAGAGGATCACAAACGGGATCTTGACCACATATTCGAAGAGGATCCGGACACATTTGTGGAGCTCGAGAAGGGAGTATTCTACTAGGCGAGCTATGATGGCACAGTTGTGCCAATCGCGGCCGACTATCCTGGCCTCCTTCCTGCCTCACACGTAAGTAATCAAGAGATACCTTCTTCGAAAGAGCTTCCTTATTACGCCTCAACCACCTCACTATTTCGTGCTCCAAAGGGGATGGGCTCGACGCCACAACGCGCACTAGAAGCATCTCCGAGGAGAGTGGTGCCCGCGCCGAGCACATCTTCAAAGAGAAAGGCACATGATAATACGGCAGAACCTTCATCAAAGAGGTAAGGCTTTCTTTTTAAAATATGCCTCCTGGTCGCCACATCAAACCGTGACGTCATCTACCACATTTTATCAGGAAAAGCGTCTGCCGGACTATGTCGGGGGATACTGCCGGTCGTGCCTCCACTAGTTAGGTTCCAGACCCTGCCCTAAGGACGGGGGCTGACACGGGAGTGGTGCCGGAT
Organism: Triticum urartu; assembly: GCF_003073215.2. Lineage (NCBI taxonomy): Eukaryota > Viridiplantae > Streptophyta > Magnoliopsida > Poales > Poaceae > Triticum > Triticum urartu. The sequence goes on from NC_053026.1 coordinate 233,012,653, forward strand.
TGTCCTTCCGCTGAGGATTCGGATGATATGTCCATCATGAACTCTAAAGTGGAGAGCGCCATGAATAATCATCGTCGGAGGGCCGCTCTCTGTGACCCCGGCTTTTCAAAGGAGGCATTCAATGCCTTTAGCTCGGCCGATGCGTACATCCGAGCTGCTCGGGATGGACTTGCCAGAGCCACGGACCAACATCTAAAAGATATGCGGGTAAGTGTAGATTTGATAATCATATACCAGTAGCCCTCGAGACTTAAAGCAGTTGATACAACTGATTTAAAGATCATTGTAAAATCAGGCACTTATGGAGAAGAATAGCCTGCTGTCTTAAGAGCTGAAAAACTGTCAGACTCGGCTAACTGCGGCTACCACCAAATTGGAAAAATCCAAGGAAGCACCGCCTGGTAATGTTTCTCCCCATCAGAAAAAGTATAATCATATACCAGTAATATTAATACTGTTGTGTTTCCGCTGACAGAATCAGTAGAGCAACTGAAGGTCGCCCAGGCTAGTGAACAAGAGGCTAAAAGGCAACATGCGGCACGCGAACGTGTGCTGACGCGGGTCAGGAAGGAAAAGAACAAGCTGTAGGATTCCAATACCCAACTAGGCGAAGAACTAAAAGATGTTCGAGCCCAGCTAGCTGACACCGTCAAGGAGAATAGGAGGCTACACGACGGCATATTCTGTATGCTTTTCAAGCTTGCCTCCCTTATAATTCGGCGAGGGTAGGAATTGATAGATTTATCTCTGCAGGTATGCTGACTGGCCGTCTTGAAGAGGAAATGTCCGGATCTCAAGGCGACCAGCTACAAGAGCTGTCCCGGATGCACGAGCGAGTTCGGCAAGAAATGTGGATTGTTGCCAAGGCTTTATGGCCATCCGCCTCTCCTCCAGGAGGTATGGCGTAGCTCATGGAGATACTCGAAGGGGCACGACGGCGTATTCGATTATGGAAAATATCTGCCTGCCGAGAAGGTGCATGAGAGGGTTGGGCCATGGTGAAGACACGGTACACCAAGCTTGATCCTAATCATATGGCCCGGGCCGGGCCTAAAGGGTCAGATGGAAAAGAAATTCCCGTTAGTTTAGTATATGACCAGGTGAAGGCAGCCGCCAAATATTCCCAATAGGATTGTAAGCTAGATAGCCTGTTAGACGGCATAGAGGAAGAAGTTTTTGAGTCTAAATGACTATGTACTTTAATTGACAAATTTGTCCCTAGCCGGATTGTAAAACGATTGTCACGGAAGACCTTTTCGCTTTGACCTCTGGACCCGAAGGATCGGAGTGTTTCTGAATACTCGCTCAGTAATATAAACCGGGGTATGCGTGGAAACCAGGCGTAGGGATCATAGTTTCTTGAACAAACAAGTTGTATCCGGCTAGCTATGTTATATTACATTGTAATTGTAAGAAACATCTTCCAGGGAGAATAGTTCCATTAAGGGTTTTTCCCTGGCGACTATGCGTTAGTATGCATGTCCGAACTGTGATTTGAAAAACTGTAGTGTGAGTGACATCTGGGGGTTCACAATGTAATTAGTGTAACACGTCTTTAGTCCGCTGACCAAATATTCCCTTAAGAACGCTAGCTTTCAGCTTCACCCAGTCTGAGGTACACGTCCGGATGACCCGGCAGTAACAATCACATAGATGCTCCCTTTATGCCCTAGCCGAACTAACGGGAACATAGGCCATAAACACAGGAGCCAGGCAACCCAGCTTGGTCAAAACTTAAGTCATAACGATGCATATAATGGCGAAGAAAAGGTACATATGCGGAAGAGGACACATATGTGTTGAGCTTGATGCTCGGAAAACAATAATAAGCTTCTGTAAAAGAAGCCCCCAGGTATTATGAATGTATACATTTATGGATGTGCACATCATAGGTGTGCGGTTTGACCATACAAGAGCTGAATAGCTAAAAAAGGTTAAAGAGAGAAAAAAGAATGTAATGAGAACAAAGGGAGAAGAAGAAGAACAAAGAGTCCGGCTCTAGGCGTGGAATCTTTGGAGTCTGGCCGCGTTCCATGGGTTCGGCTCTAGGCGATTGTCTGATGCATCACGAGCGGTACGCTCCTCCAGTGAGAACTTCGGTCAATGATGAAGGGACCCTCCCACTTGGGCTTGAGTTTGTCATTTTTCTTCTCTGGCAAGTGTAGAACGAGTTCGCCAACATTATAAGTCTTGGCCCGCACTTCTCGGCTTTGATATCTGTGGGCCTGTTGTTGATAAAATGCGGAATGGGATTTTGCGATGTCGCGCTCCTCCTCCAGGCCATCTAAGCTAACCTGCCGATCAACTCGGCCTCTCTCTCTTCATACATGCGCACTCGAGGTGAGTCATGAATAATGTCGCGGGGTAGCACAACCTCTGCGCCGTACACCATGAAGAAGGGTGTGTATCCGGTAGTGCGATTGGGCGTGGTCCGCAGCCCCCAGAGTACGGATTCCTTCAAAGACCACACTAATCTAGGCTTAATGCCGCTCATAATAAGACCATTAGCTCGTTTGACTTGACTGTTTGTTTGTGGATGATAGACCGAGGCGTAATCGAGTTTAACGCCCAATTTAGCACACCAGGATTTTACTTCATCGGTTGTGAAATTGGAGCCGTTATCGATGATGATGCTATGTGGGACACCATAACGGTGAACGACACCGGATATAAAGTCGACCACTGGTCCAACTTCGGCTGTTTTCACTGGTTTGGCCTCTATCCACTTGGTGAATTTATCTACCATGACTAGCAGATATTTTTCCTTATGGCTCCCTCCTTTAAGGGGCCCCACCATATCAAGCCCCCAGACCGCAAAAGGCCAAGTAATGGGGATTGTTTGTAGTGCCGTAGGCGGCATATGGCTTTGATTGGCGAAGAGCTGGCATCCAGCACAATGTTGGACTATGTCCTGGGCGTCTGCTCAGGCCGTCGGCTAGAAGAATCCTGTATGGAAGGACTTACTTACAAGGGCCCAAGCCGCAACGTGGTGACCGCCGAGGCCAGCATGGATTTGAGCCAGGAGCTACCATCCTTCTTCTTCAAAGATACATCTTTGAAGGACTCCTGTAGCACTTTTCTTGCAGAGCTCTCCGTCGTGGACCTTGTAGGCTTTTGAGTGCCGAACAATGCAGCGAACCTCGTTCTGGTCCGCCGGGAGCTCTCGCCTATTAAGGTAGGCCAAGAATGGTTCGGTCCATGGGTCAATTACTGCCATTATTAGATGAGCCAATGGTGTTATTTCGGTGGCTGAGCCCCCGATGATATCAGTATTGTGTTCGGAATCTAGGGATGTAGTCAGATCCGGACTAGTGTTGCCGCAATCATCCTGCCATACCACAGATGGTTTGAAGAGCCTTTCCAACAAGATGTTAGGCGGGACGGGATCACGCTTGGCGCCCATGCAAGCGAGGACGTCCTCCGCTTGATTACTCTCTTGAGCCACGTGATGGAACTCGAGTCCCTCAAACCGTGCTGATATTTTGAGTACGGTGTTACGATAGGCCGCCTTCTTCGGGTCCTTGGCATCGAAGTCTCCATTTATTTGGGATATTGCGAGGTTTGAATCCCCGCACACCTCCAGGCGTTGTATGCCCATGGAGGTAGCCATCCGAAGACCGTGCAATAAGGCCTCGTATTCGGCTGCATTGTTGGACTATGTGTATAATATTTTGGAGCACGTACTAGACCATGTCTCCAGTGGGGGACGTTAAAACGACTGTCGGTTCTATACCCGGCGTATCTCATAGTGGGGGTCCTAAGCTAGGCGTCTTGGAGCGATGGTAACATGGACATAGGATTTTACCCAGGTTCGGCCTCTCTTGAAGAGATAATACCCTACGTCCTGCTTTTGATTGTATTAATATGAGGATAGTACATAGTATAGGTATCTACCACGAGATTGTAGTAATGAATATGAGATTGTCTATTGACTAGCCTGGCCTCGGCTTATATATGCACCATAGGCCTAGGGTTTAGGAGAGCCCTTGGCTTGAGCACCAAGTTTTGTGGAGTCTTCCTTGTATGCAGCATGGGCTTCCTAAAGTGGCCCATTAGTGAATCGCCATGGGGGTCCTCGGCCCGACCCACCTAGTCGGGAGACGACATGGTGACTACCCCCTAGTCCAGGACACCGTCAGTAGCCCCCTGAACCGGTCTTGAAGTTAGGGATGCTCCTCGATTCTTCCGAACTGTTCTTCATCTTCGGTCCTCGGTCTTGAAAACTGGTTCAACAAATATTCTCATCTTCGATCTTGAGGATCGCCGAAGTGAATCCGAAGAGTTTACACATCGGGTATACGAGGAGCCCCTTTTAAGTTTTCGGTCTTTATCAATGCCTTGTTATTTTTATTCCACACCTCGGGTTTGAAGTTGTTCCCAGGCGGCAATGTCCTCTTGCGTCCGAGCTCCAACACCGGACTGCATCTAAGGTATCCTCTTGCAGCCGAACTCCAACGTCAGACTGTATGCAAGCTCCATTGCCAGACTATAGCCTAGCTCCAACGCCGGACTGCAACTGAGGTGGCACAGAGTACCTCGTGTTCGAAAAAGTTTGAAGGAGTTTATCTGAGCTTAACGCTGAAAAGTTCTCTATGGAGCCAGCCGCTCGCAGCCGAGCTTTATGCCGAAAACGTCCTATATGGATTTAGTCACTTGCATCTGAGCTTTATGCCGGATTGCTTTTGAGCTGTAAAATTTATTAGCTGATGAGATGTATATAGCCAGTAGCCCTCAAGGTGTGTGTCGGCCTAAAACCCGAGATTCACATTAGAGGAGATAGTGATCGGCGAACGGGCCCTTGAGAGAGGGTTTTGAGAAGTCGCCGTAATATATTAGCTTGATGCCGGTTAGGTCCCAGATGATGCCTATTGTTGTCCGAAGACGCATTTGCCCATAGTTCGGTCAAGCCGAACACCGAGCCCTTTGAATTTTCTGCATTGAATAGGCAATGCAGTAGCCCCCGAGACACTGGTCGGGTGGCAACACCGGATCAGGGGATCGTTGTGCCCCTTTAATATTAGTAAATGATAAGCCTAAAGCCCAGTAGCCCTCGAGCCTTAATGCGGGCACGGGTGGCCGAATTAAGGATCAATATCTGGAGTAAAATCACAAATTATGTGTAATGATTCTATGTATCCAAGTACTCTACATCATTAATTCTCGGATCCACATTGTACAAAAACCTTGTTGACCAACCATCGGCTTCATCCTCTTCGGCAAGTAGCCGAGGAGTATCTTCCTACTTTATAAAGCCGTTATAAGAGCAAAGATTTATGGAAAACAAGGCAATCCGGCCATATGGTTTTATAAACAAAGGTATGCAGAGAGATATGCAACATCTTCCAAAGAAAATAATCCCGCTACCAGTTCCTTTGTTTGGGTTGTCATGACGATCATGATCATGAAACCTCACCTCTGATCCATGTGGGAGGAAAATATTGAGGATTTAGTTTGGGGAAAGTTCCCGAACTCTATGGTATTAATGAACCAAAATTTTCACTTCCATCATTGCCGACCAATTATATCCTTTAAGATTTCTAGCTTTCGGCTTCACCTAGTTTGAGGTACTAACTCGGATGACCCGGTAGTAACAATCACAGAGGTGCACCCTTTACCGCCTAGCCGAACAATTAGGAACGTAGGGGTAAGCACAGGAGCCAGGCAACCCAGCTTGGCCAAGTCAAATTGATGCATGTTTATGGCTTTATAACGATGACTACGGAAGGCAACCCTCTATATTAAATACGAACACCGATGATATGTTTATTTTGACTCCATTGCGATCGTTTATTAGTTGAAAGTGGCCCATCGTTGGCTTCCACCCCCTTGTAGATGCTACTCAGGGTGTTTCCACAATAACAAAACAACCCTTAGCCGACGTCTCGATGCCCGAAGGCGGTTGTGTTAGCAGAAACAAGGCAATCAGATATGCGGGCTTTATAACTTGCACTTAGTCATAGGAGCTTTAAACCAGGGAAGCTAGCTACGAGCACCCGGTTAGTGTTCCGCACCAACCGAAGTCTAGCCATTAACACTTCGGCTAATGTTATGAAAGGCCCATCATTTAACACGGGGTAATCGGTGTCGATCTATAATTTGACACCGTGATCGGATTGCTGACCAGTTTACGCCCATTGTGATAGTTAATTTTCGGCTTTCTCCACTGAGGTGCTTAACCATTCGAGCTGAAAGCACAATCGTAGTGGTTCTCCCTTTGCACACCTAGCCGAACAAAGCGGAATGTAGGAGGCAAGCACAAGAGCCGGGCAACCCAACTATTGACCAAAGACACAATTCGAAACCGATGCATATATAGCAATATCCGAGAATGTTTTTGCCAAATCTCTAAAGGTGTCCGGCATTGCACTACGAAACTTATGCTGAAAACACACAAATAGTTTAGAAGTGCCATAGGCTTGGAAAACCAAAAAACATCAGTAAAAACTTGACATCCGAACTAGATCAAGTGTTCGGTGCCAATCCGAAAATTGGTCTTAAAAAATTATGCCTCTCTCATGCTTTAACATGACACATCCTATCTCAAGACTTCAAGCGGATCAGCCTACGGCTTCAACCTCCTATCCCAAAGGCGGAGTACTTCTTGTTAGGCCAGTTTAGTAAACTAAAATCTAGCGGCTTTGAGAGATAAATTAGGCTCCTCGGCTATTAACCACACACTCGCGTCAAAAAAAGGAGTGATAGAAAAAGACTTTGCAATGACTAAGAAGAAGAACACTTATTATAAAACAGCTCACATAAATTTAAGAGCCCCCAAGTGATTTGGGTAAAATAATTTTATGTATAATGATTGTATGTACCAAAGTACCTATATCATATCTATGTTCACCCGAAATTTAAACGCGTCTGAACTGACCATCAGCTTCTCCCTCTTCAGTCAAGGGCCGAAAAGTGTTATGTACTCCATCTGTCGAGAATATCGACGGTGTTTTCGATGACCCGACAATCAGGCCATAAGGCTGTAACAGACAAAGCATGCTCAGGGAACTTATGCTATATTACTGATGAAGTGTAAGAAGCATCTTCGAAGAAAATAATACCCCCACCGATACCTTTCTTCGGTTGCTCATTGTTACTATGAGACTTGTGCAATAGATATTTTGTACTCATGAGTTCCGTTGTGTGCTGACCATGATTGAAAACAATAAGAGCGCTAGCTTTCGGCTTCACCTAGTCTGAGGTCCGAACTCGGATGACCCGATCGTGACAATCGCAGAGGTGCTCCCTTTACTCCCTAGCCGAACAGTCGGGAATGTAGGGGTAAACACAGGAGCAAGGCAACCCAGCTTGCGGAACACTTAAGTCAACAGGGTGCATATTGTGGCGTAATACACGAACAAGGAACAAAGCCATACAAGTATAATCATATGCAAGAGGAAAGGCTTCATAAAGGAAGCCCCCAAGTAAACGGGGTATTTGAATTTGTGTGTCACAAACAAAGTTTTGACAAGGAAGTTTTTCACAAACAACTCTTTGCCAAAGAAAAAGTATAATGCTTGGTCGAACCGAACAAAATTTAAAACTGAAAGTTTTTGAGCATGAGAGCGACTTCGCTGGTTAATGTGCTCGATGTTGATGACACGGGCCGAGATTGCGGCGGGATGAGGTCCCAGACCCTGAGCCGGTCCCGAGATGGCTGAGCGAGGAGTTCAGCATTCCGAAGTGGTGACATAGCACGGTCGATGTGACGAGGCGAAACCCCCAGTCCGGCCGAGGCGTGATGATGACATCGGCACGCCGAGGTGAACGCGTGACGCAGCCGAAGTCGTTAACACAGGGACACGCACTGAGGCGATGCCACAACTTGAGCGGTGCAGGCAGGACGACGACGTTGACCCAGAGAGTTGACCGCATGACGTAGTCGAAGTTGATTACCTGCACACATAAAATAGTGCAAGCAAGAAATAACAACAATAGTAATAGTTGAAAGAAAAAAATGATTATTTGCACAATTAAGTTTATGCAAAGTAGATAAAAGAAAAGTAGTCTGGCGCCTAGGTCAATGAAGACGGAGGAGTGACGACGTATTTTTATAGGGAAGATCCGCTTGCAGATACGACGTTCGCTAAAAATCCACATCCATGTGATGATAAAGCGCTAGTGCAAGGCTAGTTTGCACTGTTTGTTAATTAGACCTTGAAAACCATGCTGCAAAAACTAGCACTTCTGCATTAGTACTTTGGTCTATACACATGATAGAGAAAACCACTACCAGTGGACGATAGCAACCAATTGTGTGGAATTAAAGAAAGGAAAGAGCACAAAGAAATAGAAAGGACTTCCTGGATGGCCTCTGCCCTTGCCGGAGTGTCTCAAGACTACATCAAGCCGACCAATATGCAGAACGACTGATCTCAACGTGAAGGTTGGTCTGACGAAGGTTCTGACGCGTAGGTCGGCCCGCCCGATTGACACAGACAGAAAGCGTTTGTACATGCGTCAGTAAAATATCTCCGTAGAAAATAATGCAGTACAAACGGACAAAAAAATTATGCGTGTAATAATTTTACATGCTGACCGAATAGTTAGGAAGAAATAAACACGCTCGACTATGATGACCGTAGCAGACCGAGGTGAGAAAACAAAAGTGATATGGACAAAACTAGTATCAACTAGTACCAATAATACATTGGTTTTGATCTTATACGTGGAGTAGTAGTACTCAAATTACCAGAATCTACCAATCAAATCTAGGGTACCACATTGTAAAACTAGTAGCCAACCAGGTTAGCAATGCCCCAGGTCCATGCACTTTTCAACAGAAGGTAGGGGAGGACCGGCGGCCGAACTAAGGGCTGGAATAAAAAATAAAAGGAAATGAATCTTCCCTGATATGCCTGACCGAGGCGAGGTGTGATCGGCCCATTTGCTCCTCAGCTGGATCGCCGCTATTTTTGCACTGACCCAGGCAGTGTATCTGCAACCCCAAGGTGCTGCAGCATGCACACGTTTCTTCGGGAGTTTCCATCGCGCGCAGGGTAGCAATCTTTGCGATTAATATTGCTTTCTATAACCGCAGCAGTGTCCGGATCTAACACACTGATTGTCCCATCAATCCGCGACGATCGCCCAACAGGCTCTCAATGAAAGCACCAATGTCGGTTGTATATCCAACGTATCTCATAGTAGGGGTCCTAAGCTAGGCGTCTTGGAGCGATGGTAACATGGACACATGATTTTACCCAGGATTTGGGCTCTCTTGAAGAGATACTACCATACGTCCTGCTTTCGATTGTATTGGTATGAGGATAGTACGTAGTACAGGTATCTACCACGAGATTGTAGTAATGAATATGAGATTGTCTATTGACTAGCCTGGCCTTGGCTTATATATGCACCGTAGGCCTAGGGTTTAAGAGAGCCCTTGGCTTGAGCACCAAGTCTTGTGGAGTCTTCCTTGTATGCGGCATGGGCTGCCTAAAGTGGCCCATTAGTGAATCACCATGGGCGTCCTCGGCCCGACCCACCTGGTCAGGAGACGACATGGTGAGTACCCCCTAGTCCAGGACACCGTCAACGACGCTAGCTCGTAAACCAGCCAGCATTTTAGAGCCATCGAAGTACATGACCCAGTTGGAATATGTGGCGTACTCTCTAGGGAGTTCGGCCTCTGTCCATTGAGCGACGAAGTCAGCCAGTACTTGGGATTTAATGGCCCAGCGTAGTTTCTATGTTATGTCAAATGGTAGAAGCTCAATAGCCCACTTAGCAATCCAACCCGTAGCGTCACGGTTATTTATTATGTCATTAAGTGGTACTTCGGAAGCCACTGTAATCGATCACTCTTGGAAGTAGTGTCATAGCTTCTAGGATGCCATGAATACTACATATGCTATCTTTTGGTAATGAGGGTACCGGGATTTGCATGGTGTAAGGACAGTGGATACGTAGTATACCAGTTTTTGGAGTGGGAACTTGTGTCCGTCCTCCTCTCGCTCAACGACGAGCACTGTGCTCACCACTTGGTGCGTTGCAGAGATGTATAATAACATTGGTTCGCCGTCGTTTGGCGCGGCCAGGACCGGGTTGCTCGCTAAAAGAGCCTTTATTTCCTCGAGTCTGGCCGTTGCCGGTTCCGTCCACTCAAAGTGGTCGGTACATCGGAGAAGGCGATAAAGTGGCAATGCTTTTTCTCCTAGTCTGGAGATAAAGCGGCTTAACGCTGCCACACATCCGGCTAGTTTTTGGACCTTTTTGAGATCGGTTGGCGTGGCTAATTGTGACAAAGCTCGGATTTTGGCTGGATTTGCCTCAATTCCTCTATTGGAAACGATGAAGCCTAGCAGCTTTCCGGCGGGAATGCCGAAAACACATTTTCCGGATTGAGTTTAATGTCACATGTCCGGAGATTGTCGAATGTGAGACGTAAGTCGTCTATTAACGACTCGACGTGTTTATTTTTGATGAAGACGTCATCCACATATGCTTCCACTGTCTTGCCAATTTGCTTTTCCAGATATGTTTGAATAATGCGTTGGTAGGTGGCGCCGGTGTTTTTAAGCCCAAAGGGCATAGTGTTGAAGGAGAAAGGCCCGTATGGGGTGATGAACGCCGTTGTGGCTTGATCGGATTCCTTCATCTTAATTTGATGGTATCCGAAGTATGCGTCGAGGAAACACAATGAGTCGTGTCCTATAGTGGCATCAATGATCTGATCGATGCAGGGGAGGGGGAAGGGATCCTTAGGGCAAGCCTTATTGAGGTCTTTGAAGTCGACGCACAGGCGCCAGGATTTGTCCTTCTTTGGTACCATCACCAGGTTTGCTAGCCAGTCCGGTTGTTCTATATCTCTGATAAATCTGGCATCGATTAACTTGGCTATCTCCTGCCCCATGGCTTGTCGTTTAGGTTCGAAAAAGCGCCGCAATGTTTGCTTGACCGACTTATATCCCTTCAATATATTGAGGCTGTGTTCGGCCAGCCTGCGTGGGATTCCTGGCATATCAGAAGGGTTCCAGGCAAATATATCCCAGTTCTCGCGCAGGAACGTTCGTAGTGTGGAATCAACTGTTGGGTCCAGTTGTGCCCCGATGGAAGCTGTGTTCTTGGGGTCCGTCGGGTGGACTTGGAATTTGACTATTTCGTCTGCTGGTTTGAAAGAGGTGGATTTGGGACGCTTATTGTCCTTGTCCACCATGGAGCATAGTGCGTTTAACTCTTCAGCCGCGAGGGCCTCAGATAGTGCCTCGAGGGCTAGGGATGCTGTTTTGTTTTCGGCGCGAAGGGCTATGTCCGGATCACTAGCAAGAGTGATAATGCCGTTGGGCCCGGGCATCTTGAGCTTCATATATCCGTAATGAGGTATAGCTTGAAAGCGTGTGAATGCATCTCGCCGCAACAGTGCATGATATCCGCTGTTGAAAGGGGCCACTTGGAAGGTTATCTCTTCGGACCGATAGTTCTCTGGCGTGTCGAATACCACATCGAGTGTAATTTTCCCTGCGCATCGTGCCTCCCGACTGGGAATGATCCCTTGGAAGGTTGTATTACTATGCTCAATGCGGCTCTTGTCTATTTCAATTTTATTCAGTGTATCCTCGTAGATGAGGTTTAATCCGCTGCCACCATCCATGAGCACTTTAGTGAGTTGAAAGCCGTACACAATTGGATTGAGGACCAAGGCGGCTGGTGCCCGGACTGACCGGATTTTGGTTCGTCACTGGCGTTGAAAGTTATGGCCGTGTCGTTGTCGGTGTCAAAACCGGCGGATCTCGGGTAGGGGGTCCCAAACTGTTCATCTAAGGTCGATGGTAACAAGAGACAAGGGACACGATGTTTACCCAGGTTCGGGCCCTCTCTATGGAGGTAATACCCTACGTCCTGCTTGATTGATATTGATGAACACGAGTATTACAAGAGTTGATCTACCTCGAGATCGTAATGGCTAAACCCTAGAGGTCTAGCTTGTATGGCTATGATAATCAGTCTCCTATCAGGACTAAGTCCTCCGGTTTATATAGACACCGGGATGATCTAGGGTTACATAATGTCGGTTACAAAGAAAGGAATCTACATATTCGATGCCAAGCTTTCCTTTCATGCCAAGGAGAGTCCCATCCGGACACGGGTGCAGTCTTCGGTCTTCGTATCTTCACAACCCATCAGTTCGGCCCATGGCCAACAGGTCGGACGCCCGAGGACCCCTTAGTCTAGGACTCCCTCAGTAGCCCCTGAACCTGGCTTCAATGACAAGGCATCCGGCGTGTAGTGCTGTCTTCGGCATTGCAAGGAGGGTTTCTCCTTCCGAACTCCAAAAATAGTCTTCGGACGAATTGATCGTGTCCGGACCTGTAACACACTCCACACGCAACCGTAGAGAGAATATAATAATACACGAGTCCAATCCGCTGACAACTTTTACAACATGACATCACGTCCATCCGGCCATAATTTTGGACCTTTTTTGCCTGCCGCTCCACGTTTGAAGACGTGGTTGTCATTGGCACGTCTTGTCAAAGTAGAGATCGTGTCCCCTTATTATGGGATTGTCATCAATACGGGCGTGGGTAACCCAACCGTGCCGTTTACACAACCCTTGGGAGTAGGCGAATTTTGAGGCGAGTGGGGTGGCGTTCAATATTCACTTCCCTTATAAGGAGATAAGATTCCTCCTTCTTCCCCCACGCCTTCTTCCTGCCCTTCCACTCTTGAGCTCCAGCGCCCAAGTTCTTATCTGTTAACTCGAAAAAGCACTCAACCATGTCCGGATCTGGAGGTCAAGGCAAGTGGATGGCTTCCTCTGTCCAGGAGGAGGACATTGCCGAGCTTCAGGTGGCCGGGTACCTGGCGAAGGAAATCGCCCACCATCTTCCAGCCCAAGGACAAATCATTCCCACGCCAAAGCCCGACAAGAGGATAGTGTTCCTCCCCCATTTCCTCCGCGGGCTAGGGTTTCCACTCCACCCCTTCGTCCGCGGGATAATGTTCTACTACGAGATAGACTTCCACGATCTATCCCGGAACTCCTTCCTCAATATCTCGGCGTTCATTGTCGTGTGCGAGGCCTTCCTCTGCATCCAAACCCACTTCGGTCTGTGGCTCAAAACCTTTAACGTGAAGCCCAAGGTGGTGGATGGATAGCACAAAGAGTGCGGGGCACTATGGTGAGCAAGCTCACCAATGTCTCTTGGCCAAAAGGCACATTCATGGAGTCTGTCAAGGAATGGCAGAAACAATGGTTCTACATCACAGAACCCCGCGGTGCTACCTGGGCCACGGCTGCCACATTCAATTCTGACGCTTCCGTGCGACTCACCTCCTGGGTCAAGAAAAGCCCGAACTAGTGTTCGTTAGACGAGCTGATTGCCATGCAAACGCGCATTCAAAGCATGATCGATAGGGACATCAAGCTTGTCGACGTAATCCAAGTGATGCTGGTGCGTCGGATCCTCCCTTGCCAGAGCCGAAGCCGCCCTCTATGGGATTTCAACCCAAAAAAGCACCACACCTTGGAAAGGCTCTTTGAAACAGCTCACAAAAATGCCTGGAAGCTTCTCTTCAAGGGCAATGAGATACCGCCGGCCACAGATTCGGGCCGTGGTCACAAGATAAATCACCTCCCCAACGAGGTATGTTATCTTCAACACATCCCCTACTTGTTTGTTTCAAGGGTGATATCTAATCTTTTATTATCATTGCTTTTTCAGTACTGGTTGAAGAAGGCGAAGCAGATCCCGTGTCCGGCTCCCCTACTTGAAGAACCAGTCATCCCGCGTTTACCGAAGATGCTGGAGCCGGCGCATTATAATGTACCAGAGAAGAAGGCCACAGGAAAGGCCAAGGGGGTCCGGAGTGGCCCCCGCCACAATGGCACTTTGGACGTGACTGATACGTCTCCAACGTATCTATAATTTTTGATTGCTCCATGCTATATTATCTACTGTTTTGGACATTATTGGGCTTTATTATCCACTTTTATGTTATTTTTGGGACTAACCTATTAACCGGAGGCCCAACCCAGAATTCCTGTTTTTTGCTTGTTTTAGGGTTTCGAAGAAAAAGAATATCAAACAGAGTCCAAACGGAATGAAACCTTCGGGAACGTGATTTTCTCAATGAACAAGACCCAGGAGACTTGGACCCTATGTCAAGAAAGAAAAGAGGAGGCCACGAGGTAGGGGGCGCGCTTGCCCCCCCCCCCCCAGGCGCGCCCTCCACCCTCGTGGGCGCCCTGTTGCTCCACTGACGTACTCCTTCCTCCTATATACCTACGTACCCCCAAACGATCAGATACGGAGCCAAAACCCTAATTCCACCGCCCTAACTTTCTGTATCCATGAGATCCCATCTTGGGACTGTTCCGGAGCTCCGCCGGAGGGGGCATCGATCACGCAGGGGTTCTACATCAACACCATAGCCTCTCCGATGAAGTGTGAGTAGTTTAACTCAGACCTATGGGTCCATAGTTAGTAGCTAGATGGCTTCTTCTCTCTTTTTGGATCTCAATACAATGCTCTCCCCCTCTCTTGTGGAGAACTATTTGATGTAATCTTCTTTTTGCGGTGTGTTTGTTGAGATCGATGAATTGTGGGTTTATGATCAAGTCTATCTATGAACAATATTTGAATCTTCTTTGAATTCTTTTATGTACGATTGGTTGTCTTTGCAAGTCTCTTTGAATTATTAGTTTGGTTTGTCCTACTAGATTGATCTTTCTTGCAATGGGAGAAGTGCTTAGCTTTGGGTTCAATCTTGCGGTGTCCTTTCCCAGTGACAGTAGGGGCAGCAAGGCACGTATTGTATTGTTGCCATCGAGGATAACAAGATGGGGTTTTCTTCATATTGCATGAGTCTATCCCTCTACATCATGTCATCTTGCTTAAGGCGTTACTCTGTTTTTAACTTAATACTCTAGATGCATGCTGGCTAGCAGTCGATGAGTGGAGTAATAGTAGTAGATGCAGGCAGGTGTCGGTCTACTTCTCTCGGACGTGATGCCTATATACATGATCATACCTAGATATTCTCATAACTATGCTCAATTCTGTCAATTTCTCAATAGTAATTTGTTCACCCACCGTAGAATACTTATGCTCTCGAGAGAAGCCACTAGTGAAACCTATGGCCCCCGGGTCTATCTTCATCATATTAATATCCTACTACTTAGTTATTTCCTTTGCTATTTACTTTGCCTTGATTTTACTTTGCATCTTTATCATAAAAATACCAAAAATATTATCTTATCATATCTATCAGATCTCACTCTCGTAAGTGGCCTTATAGGGATTGACAACCCCTATTTGCGTTGGTTGCGAGGATTTATTTGTTTTGTGCAGGTACGAGGGACGCGCGCGTAGCCTCCTACTGGATTGAGACCTTGGTTCTCAAAAACCGAGGGAAATACTTACGCTACTTTGCTACATCATCCCTTCCTCTTCGGGCAAAACCAATGCAGTGCTCAAGAGGTAGCAAGAAGGATTTCTGGCGTCGTTGCCGGGGAGGTCTACGCAAAAGTCAACATACCAAGTACCCATCACATACCCTTATCTCCCGCATTACATTATTTGCCATTTGCCTCTCGTTTTCCTCTCCCCCACTTCACCCTTGCCATTTTATTCTCCCTATCTCTCTCTATCCTCCCTCTCTTTCCGCTCGCCTTTCTTCCGCCATGTGTGAATCAAAAAGGGTTGGGGGTTCTCTCCAGAGTTTTAGTACTTTGGACAACCCTTCTATTCTCGCTAAGCTTATAAATAAGGATACTATGGAAAAACCTACCGGAGTTATCAATGAGAGTCTTAATAATTTTGATGAAGATGATTCTGGAATTTTTTGTTATTTACTTGATGAATCTTTGAAAGATGCTTGGTATAGACTATTAAGGATCAGGGCCAGTTATGTTCCTTAATATCAAATTGAAGTTTACTTAAAAAGCTTTTATATTGCCCTTCCTTATTCTCTTAAGCATGTCTTAGATTCTATATTTGAAGAAGGTTTTCTGTAAGGGTATGTCATAGACACTTATGAAAAAATGAAAACTATATTTGGGCACCCCATGAATGAGAAAGTTGAATCTACATCTCTTTTGCTCTCTTACCAAAACGAATCTATTAAAGAGATAAAGGCTAGCCAAGATACAAATTTCCGTAACATACTTAATATTTCTTCTACCATTAATAGCCATGTGCTTTATCAAAATATAAGGATTAATTCTATAGATACAAAGTTTGCTCTTTTCTTTCCTAATACCAAAGGTGGCAATACCTAGATCTATTCTTGCTTGTTATGCCTAGCTAGGGGCGTTAAACGATAGCGCTTGTTGGGAGGCAACCCAATTTTATTTTTATTCCTTGCCTTTTGCTCCTGTTTAGTAATAAATAATTTATCTAGCCCCTGTTTTGGTTGTGTTTTTTGTGTTTAATTAGTGTTTGTACCAAGTAGAACCGTTGGGAAGACTTGGGGAAAGTCTTGTTGAAATTGCTGTAAAAAACAGAAACTTTAGCGCTCACGAGAACTGCTGCTATTTTTATTTGTAAAGTGCTATTTAGTTAATTATTTTTGCAGATGATTAATAGATAAATTCCCCACGTCCAACAATTTATTTTAGAATTTTTGGGGTTCCAGATATTGCACTATCTACAGATTACTACAGACTGTTCTGTTTTTGACAGATTCTGTTTTTCGTGTGTTGTTTGCTTATTTTGATGAATCTATGGTTAGTAAAATAGTTTATAAACCATAGAGAAGTTGGAATACAGTAGGTATAACACCAATATAAATAAAGAATGAGTTCATTACATTACCTTGAAGTGGTCTTTTGTTTTCTTTCGCTAACGGAGCTCACGAGATTTTCTACTTTAAGTTTTGTGTTGTGAAGTTTTCAAGTTTTGGGTAAAGATTTGATGGATTATGGAACAAGGAGTGGCAAGAGCCTAAGCTTGGGGATTCCCATGGCACCCCAAGATAATCTAAGGACACCTAAAAGCCAAAGCTTGGGGATGCCCCAGAAGGCATCCCCTCTTTCGTCTACTTCTATCGGTAACTTTACTTGGAGCTATATTTTAATTCGCCACATGATATGTGTTTTGCTTGGAGCGTCTTGTATGATTTGAGTCTTTGCTTGTTAGTTTACCAAAATCATACTTGCTGTACACACCTTTTTAGAGCGCCATACATGATTTGGAATTTGTTAGAATACTCTATGTGCTTCGCTTATATCTTTTGAGTTATATAATTTTGCTCTAGTACTTCACTTATATCTTTTAGAGCATGGTGGTGGATTTGTTTTATAGAAACTATTGATCTCTCATGCTTCACTTCGATTATTTTGAGATTCTTAATTGAATGTTAATTTGCTTAAAATCCTAATATGCTAGGTATTCAAGAATAAAAAAAATTCTCTTATAAGTGTGTTGAATACTATGATAAGTTTGATACTTGATAATTGTTTTGAGATATGGAGATGGTGATATTAAAGTCATGCTAGTTGAGTAGTTGTGAATTTGAGAAATACTTGTGTTGAAGCTTGTGATTCTCGTAGCATGCACGTATGGTGAACCGTTATGTGACGAAGTCGGAGCATGATTTATTTATTGATTGTCTTCCTTATGAGTGGCGGTCGGGGACAAGCGATGGTCTTTTCCTACCAATCTATCCCCCTAGGAGCATGCGCATAATGCTTTGCTTTGATAACTTGTAGATTTTTGCAATAAGTATATGAGTTCTTTATGACTAATGTTGAGTCCATGGATTATACGCACTACTCTCACCCTTCCACCTTTGCTAGCCTCTCTAATACCATGCACTTTTTGCCGGTATCATACACCCACCATATAACTTCCTCAAAACAGCCACCATACCTACCTATTATGGCATTTCCATAGCCATTCTAAGATATATTGCCATGCAACTTTCCAGCATTCCGTTTATTATGACACGCTTCATCATTGTCATATTGCTTAGCATGATCATGTAGTTGACATCGTATTTGTGGCAAAGCCACCGTTCATAATTATTTCATACATGTCACTCATGAGTCATTGCATATCCCGGCACACCGCCGGAGGCATTCATATAGAGTCATATTTTGTTCTAAGAATCGAGTTGTAATTGTTGAGTTGTAAGAAAAATAGAAGTGTGATGATCATCATTATTAGAGCATTGTCCCAGTGAGGAAAGGATGATGTAGACTATGATTCCCCCACAAGTCGGGATGAGACTCCGGACGAAAAAAAGAGAAAGAAAAGAGGCCATAAAAAAGAGAAAAGGCCCAAATAAAAAAAATGAGAGAAAAAGAGAGAAGGGACAATGTTACTATCCTTTTACCACACTTGTGCTTCAAAGTAGCACCATGATCTTCATAGTAGAGAGTCTCTCATGTTATCACTTTCATATACTAGTGGGAATTTTTCATTATAGAACTTGGCTTGTATATTCCAATGACGGGCTTCTTCAAAATGCCCTAGGTCTTCATGAGCAAGCAAGTTGGATGCACACCCACTTAGTTTCTTTTTGAGCTTTCATATACTTATAGCTCTAGTGCATCCGTTGCATGGCAATCCCTACTCACTCACATTGATATCTATTGATGGGCATCTCCATAGCCCGTTGATATGCCTAGTTGATGTGAGACTATCTTCTCCCTTTTTTGTCTTCTCCACAACCACCATTCTATTCCACCTATAAGTGCTATATCCATGGCTCACGCTCATGTCAAAAGTATGAAAAAATTGCTTGGCTTGTCATCGGGGTTGTGCATGATTTAAATATTTTGTGTGATGAAGATAGAGGATAGCCAGACTATATGATTTTGTAGGGATAACTTTCTTTAGCCATGTTATTTTGAGAAGACATAATTTCTTTGTTAGTATGCTTGAATATTATTATTTTTATGTCAATATGAAATCTTGTCTTGAATCTTTCGGATCAGAATATTCATACCACAATTAAGAAGAATTACATTAAAATTATGCCAAGTAGCACTCCGCATCAAAAATTCTGTTTTTATCATTTACCTACTCGAGGACGAGCAGGAATTAAGCTTGGGGATGCTTGATACGTCTCCAACGTATCTATAATTTTTGATTGATCCATGCTATATTATCTACTGTTTTGGAAATTATTGGGCTTTATTATCCACTTTTATATTATTTTTGGGACTAACCTATTAACCGGAGGCCCAACCCAGAATTGGTGTTTTTTTCCTGTTATAGGGTTTCGAAGAAAAGGAATATCAAACGGAGTCCAAACGGAATGAAACATTCGGGAATGTGATTTTCTCAACGAACAAGACCCGGGAGACTTGGACCCTACGTCAAGAAAGAAAATAGGAGGCCACGAGGTAGGGGGGCGCGCCTACCCCCCAGGCGCGCCCTCCACCCTCGTGGGCCCCCTGTTGCTCCACCGACGTACTCCTTCCTACTATATATACCTATGTACCCCCAAATGATCAGATACGTAGCCAAAACCCTAATTCCACCGCTGTAACTTTCTGTATCCACGAGATCCCATCTTGGGGCCTGTTCTGGAGCTCTGCCAGAGGGGGCATCAATCACGGAGGGCTTCTACATCAACAACATAGCTTCTCCGATGAAGTGTGAGTAGTTTACCTCAAACCTACAGGTCCATAGTTAGTAGCTAGATGGCTTCTTCTCTCTTTTGGATCTCAATACAATGTTCTCCCCCTCTCTTGTGGAGAACTATTCAATGTAATCTTCGTTTTGCGGTGTGTTTGTTGAGAACGATGAATTGTGGGTTTATGATCAAGTCTATCTATGAACAATATTTGAATCTTCTCTGAATTCTTTTATGTATGATTGGTTATCTTTGCAAGTCTCTTCGAATTATCAGTTTGGTTTGGCCTACTAGATTGATCTTTCCTGCAATGGGAGAAGTGCTTAGCTTTGGGTTCAATCTTGCGGTGTCCTTTCCCAGTGACAGTAGGGGCAGCAAGGCACGTATCGTATTGTTGCCATCGAGGATAACAAAATGGGGTTTTCTTCATATTGCATGAGTCTATCCCTCTACATCATGTCTTCTTGCTTAAGGCGTTACTCTGTTTCTAACTTAATACTCTAGATGCATGCTGGATAGCGGTCGATGAGTGGAGTAATAGTAGTAGATGCAGGCAGGAGTCGGTCTACTTGTCTCGGACGTGATGCCTATATACATGATCATACCTAGATATTCTCATAACTATGCTCAATTCTGTCAATTGCTCAACAGTAATTTGTTCACCCACCGTAGAATACTTATGCTCTCGAGAGAAGCCACTAGTGAAACCTATGGCCCCCGGGTCTATCTTCATCATATTAATCTCCTACTACTTAGATATTTTCTTTGCTATTTACTTTGCCTTTATTTTACTTTGCATATTTATCATAAAAATATCAAAAATATTATCTTATCATATCTATCAAATCTCACTCTCGTAAGTGACCTTATAGGGATTGACAACCCCTATTTGTGTTGGTTGCGAGGATTTATTTGTTTTGTGCAGGTATGAGGGACTCACGCGTAGCCTCCTACTGGATTTATACCTTGGTTCTCAAAAACTGAGGGAAATACTTACGCTACTTTTCTGCATCATCCCTTCCTCTTTGGGGAAAACCAACGCAGTGCTCAAGAGGTAGCAGTGACGTCCGAAGACAAGACCGGTTCCCCTGCCGCCGAAGACAACGAGGATGAGGAGGAGGAGGAAAGTGACTCTCCCCCTAATGAGGGGAGGAAGAAGAGGGCGGCCTCCACAACTTTGGAGACGGAGGCGCCCAAGAAGGGGAAGGGCTCCCTCGCGGATAACTCCGCATGGGACGTCGACAACAGTCCGGAGAGACACCCCCGCGCTAAGCCTCGGGCCGCATCGTAAGTACTAAGACTTGTATCCACCCATATAGTTTCTCCTCCTCACTGCATTGAGATGATTAGTTATGTTTATTGTAGTCCGACCCACAACAGCTTCACGCGATCCTTGTCAGGAGGTTCGCTGGATTCCAAGGCGATGGTCAGCGATTCACCGCCAGCCGCTCACTCCCCCAAGAACAAGGATGATGTGGAGGTGCTGTCTCGAAGGACTGTTCCAGGCGGGGGAGAGGCTCAGGAGGCACCAGAAGGCGAAATCCCCGTCGTCGGACACCAAGGGGAATCAATCCCCATGGATACTGGTGGGGAGGGCCGTACTCAGTTCGACCTTCAGCCAAACTCAATTCCGGGGACCGAGGCTGCTCCGGAATCCGGCACGCGACCTCCTTCGGAAGAAGGGGGATGCCTGTTCCCCCGGTGACCCCTGTCCAACTAGGGGCACCGGATAATCTGCTGGAAGCACTTCCATTGTGGATGAGCACCGTGTCCTTATGGGAACGGTAATTGAAAGGGTTCAGTCCACCAAGAACGGACTAACCGAAGCCTGCAGCAGCCTGTTAACATGTTTTGAGGTAAGCAGTGCAAAAAAAGAGAAAATCCCAATATAGACAATAGCCCCTAAGACACTGTCCGGTATTCGAAAAGAAAAAACCAGACAGAGGATCAATCTCCTATTGCAGGAAACTAACTGAATTTGTCTGAAATGTATGTGCAGGCGTCGCTGTTGGCCGCGGCCTCGCATACTGCCGAAGTCTCTGGACAGGAGCAGAAGCTGGTGGAGGCCGAGGAGGAGTTGGGCCAGGTGAAGAGGCAGCTCCTGGAAAAACAAGGTAAGTAATAACCTGTTATGGATTCGAAAAAGGAGAAAATGATATGAAATAACCAAAATACAATGATGTGAACAGAGGCGACGACCGAGGTCGAGGCCCTGAAAGCGGCCCGAGTCGAAGCCGAAGGGAAGGCTGTCAAGGAGCAGGCCACCCGTAAGAGGCTCAAGGCCCGGGTCAACAAAGTCTAACAGGAGCTCCAGGACGCGGTGAGGAAGTGCGAGACCTTGGAGCACAATGCGTCGGCTCAAGATGCCAAACTTGCCAAGGCTTGTAAGAGTGCGGAGGCGGCCCGGATTGAAGCCCAGGACGCCCTCCATGAAATCCAGGAGGCCAGGAAGATCGCGGTGGGTAAGGCATTCCATATGCAAAGCAGGAGTGTGAAGAGGAAATTTAATTTACTAACCCGGATTCAGAGTTCTCCAGGGGCCTTTGCTGATCTGCCACGCAGTGTGACGGAGTTCTTCCGAGCCGAAGAAGAGGGCTTCACGGAGAAGCTGTTCTATCACAATATTGCGTGCCAGAACATCTGGTACCCTTCAGTAATCAGCCGAGATAGCTGGTCGAGATGCACAGGGTGACCGAACTGGCCATTAAGGATATAATAATCCGGCTGTGGCCAACCGAAGCTATTCCCAGGAGCTACTTCGGCCTCGTGAAGAGGCTGGTGGATGCCCGTCCTCGGTTGGATGTCATCAAGTGGTCCATCTGCATCGAGGGCGCGCGTCTGGCCTTCTCTTATTGCAAGGTCTGGTGGGCGAAGTTGGACGCTGTCAAGCTAGCGACCGGAGGGCCGCCGGAGGGCAAGGAGCACTGCACACCTGAGCAATACTTCGGCGATGTCTTAGAGGGGTCCCGCATTGTTGCGGATCATTGTGCAACGGACACCATCTTTTAATGAATGCATTCGAGCTCCCTCTGCCTTGTATGATAGAACAAAGTGTTTCTGCAATATAATGCTTGTTATGTTTTTAAAGTTTTACTTCCTGTGCGGCCGTGTTGTATGAAATCTGAGGGTTAACCGGTCATCGGATTCTGCCCCATGTTGGTAGTACGGGGGTGTTCGGGATGGAATATAAACAATCTTGATCCAACTAGATGGTCCTTGAAGGAGTTGTTTAGCGCAATGAACCAGGCAACCAGACTATGCGGCTGTAACGCCCTCACTTAGCCATAGGAGTGCGGCAATAAAAACATGGGCGCATCCCCTAGTATCTGAACTAGAGTGCTATAAGCGTCTGATCGGGAAGTACCAATCCTTCGCGTAATGCGGAAGAAATCTCCAACGATTTGCAACCTCCGAACAGCTGACCGGCTCTCGCCACATCATGACAGTCAGTTTTCGGCTTTCTCTACTGAGGTGCTCCTTTGGATAAACCAAAGCACAATCCTAGTAGTTCTCCCTTTACTACCTTAGCCGATATAGTAGAACGTAAGGTAGCAAGCACAGGAGCCAGGTGAGGGAGTCCTGGATTAAGGGGTCCTCGGACAGCCGGACTATATACTTTGGCCGGACTGTTGGACTATGAAGATACAAGATTGAAGACTTCATCCCGTGTCCGAGTGGGACTCTCCTTTGCGTGGAAGGCAAGCTTGGCAATTTGGATATGTAGATCTCCTCCCTTGTTACCGACTCTGTGTAACCCTAGCCCCCTCCGGTGTTTATATAAACTAGAGGGTTTAGTTCGTAGGACAAGGACAATCAGAATCATAGGCTAGCTTCTAGGGTTTAGCCTCTACGATCTCGTGGTAGATCAACTCTTGTAATACTCATATCATTAAGATCAATCAAGCAGGACGTAGGGTATTACCTCCATCGAGAGGGCCCGAACCTGGGTAAACATTGTGTCCCCTGCCTCCTGTTACCATCCGTCTTAGACGCACAGGTCGGGACCCCCTACCCGAGATCCGCCGGTTTTGACACCGACATTGGTGCTTTCATTGAGAGTTCCACTGTGCCATCACGATAAGGTTCGATGGGTCGTCCTGGTGTAGGACAACGTTACCTCGGGGGGAGCCCTGGCTGTAGGCCAAACTCTCCGACTAGGCGGTTTCGTCATGACCACCCCTCTGGCCGGCGCGCCGACGATGACTTCTCGGGTCATCAAAAACAGCCTCCACGTCGGCTCGGGATTTTCCGAGCAGATGGATCCAGTAGAGCTCTCTTCTCTGAACAAGCTCTTGGATCGCATCGCCGCCCTGGGAGTCGCAACGGACTATGATCAGATCGGGCTTAAACTTGACCAAAGGGAGATTAACTCTCTGCCGGTCACCCATCAGATAGCGGTAGTGGAGGAACAGTGTAGCAATTCTTCCTCTATTTTGAGGACAAAATATGTCTGGATTGCCGAGCTCTCCGAGCCGGATACCCGTCCATGGGAGGACATGGCCCAAGATGCGAACCTAGAATCAGACAGCGGGCCAGAACTATTGGGCAACATCCCGGAGTCTGAACTGCCAAGCTCGGAAACTCCTCCGCCCCTGGGTCTCAGATTGGGTCAGGGTTTGGACTTAAATCTACCCACCCACCCAGATTCAAGTGATCTTTCCCATATTAGACAAGAGCCCCAAGAGACAGTACATCACTATTGGGCCAGATTTCTCCTCGCAATGAGCAAGGTCAAGGACTGTCGCGAGGAAGACGCAGTTTCATTCTTTTGCAAAAATTGCACAGACACAAACTCTTATCCCTCGCATTACATTATTTGACATTTGCCTCTCATTTTCTTCTCCCCCACTTCACCCTTTCCGTTTTATTCGCTCTCTTCTTCCGTTCCCCTTCTCTTCTCTAGTTCTTCTCTTTTTTGCTTGTTTATTGTTTGCTTGTGTGTTGGGTTGCGTGCTTGTCACGATGGCTCAAGACAATACTAAATTGTGTGATTTTTCCAGTACCAACAATAATGATTTTATTAGCACTCCGATTGCTCCTCTTACCGATGCTGAATCTTGTGAAATTAATGCTGCTTTGCTGAATCTTGTCATGAACCATTTTCCGACCTTCCTAGTGAAGATGCCGCTACCCATGTAAACAACTTTGTTGATTTGTGTGATATGGAGAAGAAGAAAGATGTGGATAATGATATTGTTAAACCGAAGCTATTCCCGTTTTCTCTTAGAGATCGTGCTAAAACTTGGTTTTTGTTTTTGCCTAAAAATAGTATCGATTCATGGAATAAGTGCAAAGATGCTTTTATCTCTAAGTATTTTCCTCCCGCTAAGATCATCACTCTTAGAAAGGATATTATGAATTTTAAGCAACTTGATCATGAACATGTTGCACAAGCTTGGGAGATGATGAAATTAATGATATGTAATTGCCCTACACATGGTTTGAATCTTTGGATGATTATACAAAAAATTTATGCCGGATTGAACTTTGCTTCTAGAAATCTTT
This sequence comes from Triticum urartu, assembly GCF_003073215.2. Taxonomy (NCBI): domain Eukaryota; kingdom Viridiplantae; phylum Streptophyta; class Magnoliopsida; order Poales; family Poaceae; genus Triticum; species Triticum urartu. The sequence goes on from NC_053026.1 coordinate 233,037,685, forward strand.
TAGATTCGGCCGCAGGAGGCACTTTTATGGAAATCACTTTAGGAGAAGCTACTAAACTCCTAGATAATATTATGGTTAATTATTCTCAATGGCATACTGAAAGATCTACTAATAAAAAGGTGCATGCTATAGAAGAAATCAATGTTTTGAGTGGAAAGATGGATGAGCTTATGAAATTGTTTGCTAATAAGAGTGTTTCTTCTGATCCTAATGATATGCCTTTGTCTAATTTGATTGAGAATAATAATGAATCTATGAATGTGAATTTTGTTGGTAGGAACAGTTGTGGTAATAACACGTATAGAGGTAATTTTAATCCTAGGCCATTTCCTAGTAATTCCTCTAATAATTATGGTAATTCCTACAACAATTCTTATGGAAATTATAATAATATGACCTCTGATTTTGAATCTAATATTAAAGAATTTATTAGTTCACAAGAGAGTTTCAACGCTTTGATTGAAGAAAAATTATCTAAGATTGATGAGTTTGCTAGGAACATGGATAGAATTTCTATTGATGTTGATTCTTTGGAACTTAGATCTATTCCACCTAAGCATGATATCAATGAGTCTCTCAAAGCTATGAGAATTTCCATTGATGAGTGCAAAGAAAGAACCACTAGGATGCGTGCTAAAAAAGATTGCTTTGTGAAAGCGTGTTCTTCTAGTTTCCACGATAATAATTATGAAGATCTAAATGTTATTGATGTGTCCCCTATTAAATCTTTGTTTTGCAATATGAATCTTGATAATGATGGGACTGGGGATGAGTCAACTTTAGTTAGAAGGCGTCCCAATGATTCGGAGTTTTAAGATCTTGATGCAAAAATTGATAAAAGTGGGATTGATGAGGTCAAAATTTTAAATAGCAATGAACCCTGTCGGATGTGGGGTTCCGGCAAACCCTTAAGGTTTGAACACTGGGGTGTACGCGAAGTCTTTTCCTCCCACCGATCTACGCCCTAACTCGCTAAGATCTCGCGGACGAACTCGATGAACTCGCAACACAGAAAGACACAAGATTTATACAGGTTCGGGCCATCATTGTGGTGTAATACCCTACTCCAGTGTGGTTGTGGTGAATTGCCTCTCGGGCTGATGATGAACAATACAATGGGAAGAACAGCCTCCTGAGGTTGAGGTGTTCTTGTGCTAGGCTAACTTGTGTGGATGAGAGTGATCTAAGATGTCCTCTCCTCTCCCCTTGCCTATGGTGGTGGCTAGTCCTACTTATAGAGGCCCTGGTCCTCTTCCCAAATACTGAGCGGGAAGGGAGCCAACAATGGTGGGCAAATTTGAAGGGGGACAACTAGTACAAGCTATCCTGACAAAAGGTGGTCTGCGCCTGCGAGAGGTTCTGGTGGTGATGCCGTCTTGGGCTACACGATGACCCCCGTCTTGCTGTCCTTCTGGTCTTGGTCTTGTTGCACCAAAATGGCAACCTTTGCTTGATGCCTCGGTACTCCTCGCCTGTGCTAGTTTCCTTAGCACCAAAGAGGAAACATGGACACTGCGCGCGTTGGCGCCCGCCTGGTGTCAATCGTCATGGCTCACGTCATGAGAGCCTCGTGAGGTTCGCCTCGCCTTGATATCTCTGCTCCTCGTGAGCCTGCTCGACTAGGCCACTCCAGAGGAGGTCTTGTGTCGTCCGCCTCGCGAGGCTTGGCCCCTCGCGAGGGTGTTGGATGCCTTGTTGGTGAAGATGGCCCGTACGGTCTGCTAGCTTAGCCACGCCGCGGGCCGCAGGTAGGCAAGTCTGGGGAGCCCCGTTCCTAGTACGCTGTCGGTAGCCCTCGGGCCCAAGGTGCGCTCGGGCTTGGCTTCGTGGCAAAGCCAAGGGTCAAGCACGGAGCATTGCGGGCCCCAAAAGCCTGCGGCCTCGGTTGACCCGTGGTGGTTAATTGGACGTGTGCGTCTCCGCTTCCCCACTCTGCCTCGGCAACTGCACGACTTGACGAGTCCCTGCAACATGCAAGGAAAACCATCATTACCTATGGTCATGGGAGGTGCCGGTTGGCCTTCCCTTGCTATAAATGGGGAGGGGGCGGAGCCCCCGTTGCCCATCTCTTCCTTGCTCGCTTGCTTCTTCCTTCTCGCTTCGTTGCTAACACCAATGGCGCCTATCAGAAGGTTCTCCGCTGAAGAAAAGGGGAAGGCCCCCCGAGATGTCCCAGATCAACTTCCGCCGAAGAAGAGGTCGATCCATCGCCGTGAAGAAGCGGCAATGCAGGTGGTAATGAGGCCTTGGTGTGAGCGGCCTCCCCTAGGGTATCCGCTACCCCTGTATGCCCAAGCCGAGGACTCAGGAAGGCGGAGCGACAAGCAGCGCCGCCGGCACCGCGCCCGAGGTCGCCGCACCGCGGCGACGCGCGCCGTCGCCCCAGGAATCCACGTCGCGGACTCCTCACGCGAGCTAGTGCTGTGGGCACTGATGCGCCCAAGCTCTTGGATCCGCTTCCCGCGGTTCTTCTCCGACGTGATGCCGCCGAGGGGGCCTCTCGAGCTTTGGTTGCAGCACGCCGACTGCGACGCTCCGGCGACGGGAGCGGAGATCAAAGCGGTTCCCACCAGCAAGATCTTCATGACTCGCGGCTGGGGAGAGATCGTGTGGGTCTGCCGCGCGAGGGGCACCCTTGCGATCCATCTTGAATATGACGACGTCTCCATGCTCTTCTTCAAGGTTTTCGATGCCGAGGGCCACCGCCTGGAGTCCTGCTCCGGAGAGGAGCGCGAGGCTGATGCGCGCTCCGCTCGTGACCGCTCCAGCAGCAGCAGCCCTTGGGAGTCCAACAGCTCTCCTAAGCTCTACGAGACTCCGGAGACGAGTGGCGACAGCTACGTGACCCCGAGCTCTCACCGCGCTCGGAGCAGTGCTGCCGTGTCCGGCTGTCGCTGATGCTGATCTTGATGGGGTTGGCGCCTGCCTCCCATGGCCCACTGTTGATGGGGGGGTGTAGATAGGATCCTCCTTAGATTTAGCTTTTTTCTCCTGTGAAGAATCATGAAGCGTCCCATGGGGGCATGTAAGGGTCTGTAATGTCTTTTGTGCTTATCTTCCCTGTTATGAAGATTTGATGAACGCGCATCCTGTTAAGGCTCGGTTCCCCCTTTCTTTCCTTGCGATAGCTTGTTGCTCTACGCCGACAGGTCCCGGTCCCTGGGTAGGCTACAGCCGTCGCTGGTATGCCAGGTCGCGTGCCATGGTCAAGGCCAGGAGGTGTGCAGCCCGAGGTCCAGTAAGAGCCCCTGAGGCACGATGCTCAGGAGGTCCCCCTTAGCGCTCAAGCGGCCATGGTAAGGGAAGAAAGGGAGTTGATGTGGCTGCAATGGGATTGCGGCAAGGCGTGAGTATCCATAAGGCCTAGACATTTAGCTGATCCAAGGGCGAGACTTATCTTGTGAACTTCGTGGCGATTCCTGCCATTGCGCTGGGGTTGCGCGCCAACTTGTGCGGCATAGCCAGGCCGGCCCATACAAGTTTCCCTCCTCCCATGCTCTCCTTAGTGCTCTGCGTCCTCAGGTCCCGGCCCTCGAGCGAGCTCAGCCGCCGCTGGTATGCCAGGTCGCGATGCCGTGGTCAAGGCCAGGGGGTGAGGGCTGGAGAGCCAGTAAGAGCTCCGAAGTCACGATGCTCAGGAGCCCCCCTTTTAACGCGCAAGCGAATTGCACGAGAGAAAAGGAGACTCACGGTGCGGCCTGCTATTGTCCCCGTGGGGTCCCTGTGAACAGGCACAAGAAGAACATGGTTTGCCGTTACAGCCGTCAGCCTGCCGCTGGTTGGTCCGGATGAAGTGAAGGCACTGAGGGCCTGGTGAGGTCACGTGCGCGGGGCGTGCCGCGAGCCAGAGCTCGACCGCTCAGATTTGTCGGCGTGGCAGCGATGGACCCATGCACCAGCGCCGTGCCTATGAGGAGGCCCCGTGGGAGGCGATGATCGAGCATGTGATAATCGTGGGCAGGTTAAGCAAGGAAGGCAAATCAGTTTGGGTAAATGCAGGAAGATACATGCCACTGGGTCCGGCCCGAGCGGCTTGGGGATGGTGCAGCCCGAGGGGCGCCCCTGCAAGGTAAGCTAAAGACATAAGCAAATGGGATACATGTCGTAGGGACGGACCCACACGGCCTGGGAATAATGCAGCCCAAGGGGCGCTCCTAGCTTAATGATCTTGGAAGATGTCACCTGGCTCTGTAGACAAAGCAGAGTTGGTGCAACTGAAGGCGTGCGTCGAAGAATGAACTCCTCGTGAGCCACCGGAGCCTTGAGCCTCGGGAGGCTCTGGGGGCTCAGGAGGCTTCCCGAAGACCATCTCCATTCCCTCCAGGACGACGCGGTACCTGGCCTCTTGAGTTGCCAGGTCATGACGCATGGCGCGCTGATAGGCCGATGCCATGCTCGGCAAGCCGAGGGGCATGCGAATGTAGCTGTGTGGCGGGCCCTTGCAATGGCCCACACGCGAAGGCCAAAAGTGCTCCTGAGACGCGGTCCTATTGAGCCATGGGACGTCGATGCAGACACGTAGCTCAGCACCCTCGCCTGGGTGGTGAGCCGCGCCCCGTGAGAGGCTGTCGCTGCGCATGGCTCTTGTGTCTTGCAGTTCCTGTGTGGTCGTGGGGATGAACTCCTGAGCGGTGGGCACCCCTTCGCCTGCGTTCTCTTGAGGATAACGTGCCGTGTGGCATGCCTCCAAGTGGTGCCCAAGTGCCTCCCTCATGAGGTTGGCAAGGCCTGAGGCCCTCCAGAAGAGAGCCCCCTGCCCGAGGAGGGCGCTGGGCGCGCCTTCCTATGGCGATGGAGGGAGGCACCCCTGGGATGGACGCTGATCCTGATGAGGCTCCTACCGTGACGCCATCCTCCTGAGGTCCTGCGCGGCGCAGCTGCTTCTTCTTGGGGATGGCCTCCGGAGGGCCCTCACTTCTGATGTCAGTGTCGTCGATTGCTGCAGCTTGGAATGCGCGCTCGAGGGAGCACACCGCATCCCTTTGTTCACACGAGACCGTCATGACCCCACCACTTCCAGGCATCTTCAGGACATTGTAGCTGTGGTGGGTGACCGCCATGAACTTTTCCAGGGCCGGATACCCAAGGATGGCGTTGTACAGCAGGTGGATGTGCGCGACGTTGAAATCAATGAGCTCGGTGCGGTAGTTGTCGCGCGTGCCGAAGGTGACAGGCAGGCGGACCTGCCCTATCGGTGTGGTGGAGCCATCGGTCAATCCTGAGAAAGGTTTGGTAGGCTGGAGCTGCTCATATGGCACTTGGAGGTTGTCGAAGGTGTCGATGGACATGACGTTGACCCTTCACCGCCGTCGATGAGGGTCTTGGTAACCTACACATTGCTGATGATTGGGGAACACAACATCAGGATGACGCCGGCGGTGGCCGCGCACTTGAGCTGGTCTGCCAAGTCGAAAGTGATGGCGCACTGGGACCACTTGAGCGGGCGCGCGACCTGAAGCTTGGGGAGCATCGCATTCACCTCGTGAGCGAACCGTTTGAAGATGCGCTGAGAGGCTGGGGCCTGGGCACCGCCCAGGATGCAGGCGATTGCACACGGCTCCTGGAAGCCCCCAGCCACCTCGTCTTGATGATGGTCGTCGTTCCTTTTTGGTGGCGGCAGTGGAGGAAGACCGATGTTGCCTTGGGGGCGATCCTCACGAGGCTGGTGTCTCCAGGGCCCCTCACGAGGATGGTCCTACCAGCGGTCCTCACGAGGCCTGTCGCGCCATTCTTGGCGCGGGCCACAGTCGTCCCAGCGTCCGCCTCCTCATCCTCCTCCACGGCCATAGCCCTGGTCGCCGCGCTCGAGGCGTCGACCGTAGCGTCCCCCACATAGGGGTTGGAGCTCTTGGCAGTCGCTGGTGTTGTGGGTGTTCAGGTTATGGAAGGCGCAGAATGGTCGGCTGTTCTTGGACGACTCGGGCTGATCTCTGCCCCGTTTGGTGTCGGGCTCCACAGCTAGCACTACCGCTTCCTTGCGCTTCACGTCCTTGGCTTTCTTCTCCTCTGTGCCTGCGGCTGGCAGCTCCAGTAGGGAAAGGCGCCCCTCCTCAGCTCTTGCGCACTTGGTCACCAGGTTGAACAGCTCCTGAGTAATGTACAGCTCCTCGTGGATAGCGAGCTCGTCCTTCATCTTGACGTCACGGACGCCGTCGGAGAACGTGGAGATGATGGCCTCATCCGTGACCTTGGGGATCTTGAGGCGGGTGCTGTTGAAGCACTGGATGTACTTCTGGAGGGTCTCCCTTGGTTGTTGCTTGATGCGGCGTAGGTCGGTCATGGCCGGCAGGCGATCGCGAGTGCCCTAGAAGTTGGCGACGAAGCGGTCGTGCATCTCATACCAGGAGGAGATCGAGCCGTGCTGCAGGTTCAGGAGCCAGGTGCGGGGCCCATCCTTGAGAGCCATGGGAAACCAGTTCGCCATGACTTTCTCATCGCCGTTGGCTGCTTCGATGCTTAGTTCGTAGAGCTGTAGGAACTCCGTGGGGTCGGCGGTGCCATCGTAGCGAGGAGGCAGATCCGGCTTGAACTTGCCTGGCCAGGCGACGCTGTGTAGCTCGGGGGTGAAGGCGCAGCAGCCGACCGTGGTTAATGGGGTCCACCTTGGGGGTGGAGCTTGGTCTTGTCGAGGTCCACACGGCGCCGCTGCAAGCGACGCATGGTCTTGACGAGGCGGCGTGGGAAGTGGGGGTGCAGCTTCTCGTGGCCGTGGGATTTCTTGGTAGCTTCTCTCTTCGCACGGGCACCGGGCGTGGCGGATCGCACCGCGGGGCCGCACGGCTTGATGCCAAGGCATCGTATTTGGGCTGGGGTGGTGGAGGCGCGCCTCGGGCCTCGTCGCCCGTGGCTGGCTGAGGGTGAGGCTGAGAGAGGGACGATGCCGGGTAGTCCCCTGCGGTGCGGATGAGCTCGGTGACGCTATCAAGCCACTGCTCGTAGAGGTCGTCGACCAGGCGGTAGTGCAGGAGCTCGTTGGCGGCAAGGAGTGCGGCCCGCGCCTCCATGGGAGCGCGGTGTGCATGAGACGAAGAACCGGCTGGCGCCAGCGATGGAGTGGCGGTGCGGCCGTCCTGCCGCACCGAAGGATGAAGCGAAGACGCTTGCTGCTTGTTCCCCACCGGGCCGGTGGCAGGGTTGGCGGCGGGAGACGGAGAACGACGTGGTGGCCCGCCGATGGGATCCGTCTGAGCAACGCGGGCGGTGAGGGCAGCCCGACGCTCAGCTCGAGCATGGCGAGCATCCTCCATGGAGACGATGGAGCTATGGAGCGACGAACTGATGGAGGGAAAGCTACGGCGCACCCCAAATGTCGGATGTGGGGTTCCGGCAAACCCTTAAGGTTCGAACACTGCGGTGCACGCGGAGTCTTTTCCTCCCACCGATCTACGCCCTAACTCGCTAAGATCTCGCGGACGAACTCGACGAACTCGCAACACAGAAAGACACAAGATTTATACTGGTTCGGGCCACCGTTGTGGTGTAATACCCTACTCCAGTGTGGTGGTGGTGGATTGCCTCTCGGGCTGATGATGAACAATACAATGGGAAGAACAGCCTCCTGAGGTTGAGGCGTTCTTGTGCTAGGCTAACTTGTGTGGGTGAGAGTGATTTAAGATGTCCTCTCCTCTCCCCTTGCCTATGGTGGTGGCTAGTCCTACTTATAGAGGCCTTGGTCCTCTTCCCAAATACTGAGCGGGAAGGGAGCCAACAATGGCGGGCAAATTTGAAGGGGGACAACTAGTACAAGCTATCCTGACAAAAGGTGGTCTGCGCCTGCGAGAGGTTCTGGTGGTGACACCATCTTGGGCTCCACGATGACCTCCGTCTTGCCGTCCCTCTAGTCTTGGTCTTGTTGCACCAAAATGGCAAGCTTTGCCTGATGCCTCGGTACTCCTCGCCTGTGCTGGTTTCCTTAGCACCAAAGAGGAAACAAGGACGCTGCGCGCGCTGGCGCCCGCCTGGTGTCGATCGTCATGGCTCACGTCACGAGAGCCTCATGAGGTTCGCATCACCTTGATATCTTTGCTCCTCGTGAGCCTGCCCGACTAGTACACTCTAGAGGAGGTCTTGTGTCGTCCTCCTCGCGAGGCTTGGCCCCTCGCGAGGGTCTTGGATGCCTTGTTGGTGAAGATGGGCCTTATGGCCTACTAGCTTAGCCACGCCGCGGGCCACAGGCAGGCAAGTCTGGGGACCCCAGTTCCCAGGACGTCGACAAACCCACTATCTTGGATTACAAAGAATTTATTTATGATAATTGTTCTTTAATAGATTGTATTTCCTTGTTGCAGTCCGTGCTAAATTCTCCGCATGCTTATTGTCAAAAGAAAGCTTTCACTAAACATATCGTTGATGCTTTAATGCAATCTTATGAAGAAAAGCTTGAATTGGAATTTTCTATCCCAAGAAAACTTTATGTTGAGTGGGAACGTACTATTAAAATTAAAATTAAAGATCATGAATGCTTTGCTTTATGTGATTTGGGTGCTAGTGTTTCCACGATTCCTAAAAGTTTGTGTGATTTTCTAGGTTTCCGTGAATTTGATGATTGTTCTTTAAACTTGCATCTTGCGGATTCCACCATTAAGAAACCTATGGGAAGAATTAATGATGTTCGTATTTTTGCAAATAGGAATTATGTGCCCATAGATTTCATTGTTCTTGATATAGATTGCAGTCCTTCATGTCCTATTATTCTTGGTAGACCATTCCTTAGAAAGATTGGTGCAATTATTGATATGAAAGAAGGGAATATTATATTCCATTTTTCGTTAAGGAAGGTCATGGAACACTTTCCTAGAAAGAGAATTAAATTACCTTATGAATCTATTATGAGAGCCACTTATGGATTGCATACCAAAGATGATAATACCTAGATCTATCCTTGCTTTTATGCCTAGCTAGGGGCGTTAAACGATAGCACTTGTTGGGAGGCAACCCAATTTTATTTTTGTTTCTTGATTTTTCATTCTATTTAGTAATAAATAATTCATCTAGCCTCTGTTTAGATGTGGTTTTATGCTTTTTAGTTAGTGTTTGTGCCAAGTAGAACCTTTGGGAAGACTTGGGGAAAGTCTTTGCGATCTTGCTGTAAAAGACAGAAACTTTAGCGCTCACGAGATTTGCTGCCATTATTTACTAGAGAGGGATATTTAGTTAATTATTTTTGCAAACGATTAATAGGTAAATTCCTCACATCCAGAAATTTATTTTAGAATTTTTGGGGTTCCATAAATATTCAAAACCTACATATTACTACAGATTGTTCTGTTTTTGACAAATTCTGTTTTTCGTGTGTTGTTTGCTTATTTTGATAAATCTATGGTTAGTAATAGAGTTTATGAACCATAGAGAAGTTGGAATACAGTAGGTTTAACACCAATATAAATAAAGAATGAGTTCATTACAGTACCTTGAAGTGGTGGTTTGTTTTCTTTTTCTAACGAAGCTCACGAGATTCTCTTTTAAGTTTTGTGTTGTGAAGTTTTCAAGTTTTGGGTAAAGATTTGATGGATTATGGAATAAGGAGTGGCAAAAGCCTAAGCTTGGGAATGAACAAGGCACCACAAGGTAAAATCCAAGGACAACCAGAATCCTAAGCTTGGGGATGCCCCGGAAGGCATCCCCTCTTTCGTCTTTGTCCATCGGTAACTTTACTTGGAGCTATATTTTTATTCACCACATGATATGTGTTTTGCTTGGAGCGTCTTGTATGATTTGAGTCTTTGCTTTTTATTTTACCACAATCATCCTTTATGTACACACCTTTTGGGAGACACACACATGAATTGGAATTTATTATAATACTCTATGTGCTTCACTTATATCTTTTGAGATAGATAATTTTGCTCTAGTGCTTCGCTTATATATTTTAGAGCACGGCAGTGGTTTTATTTTATAGAAATTATTGATCTCTCATGCTTCACTTATATTATTTGGAGAGTCCCTTAAAACAGCATGGTAATTTGCTTTGGTTATGAATTTAGTCCTAATATGATAGGCATCCAAGATCGGTGTAATAAAAACTATCATAAAAAGTGCATCGAATACTATGAGAAGTCTGATACTTGATGATTGTCTTGAGATATGGAGATGGTGATATTGGAGTCATGCTAGTTGAGTAGTTGTGAATTTGAGAAATACTTGTTCTAAAGTTTGTGATTCCCGTGGCATGCACGTATGGTGAACCGTTATGTGATGAAGTCGGAGCATGATTTATTTATTGATTGTCTTCCTTATGAGTGGCGGTCGAGGACGAGCGATGGTCTTTTCCAACCAATCTATCCCCCTAGGAGCATGCGCGTAGTACTTTGTTTCGATAACTAATTAATTTTGCAATAAGTATGTGAGTTGTTTATGACTAATGTTGAGTCCATGGATTATACGCACTCTCACCCTTCCACCATTGCTAGCCTCTCTAGTACCACGCAACTTTTGCCGCTACCATAAACCCACCATATACCTTCCTCAAAACAGCCACCATACCTACCTATTATGGCATTTCCATAGCCATTCCGAGATATATTGCCATGCAACTTTACACCGTTCCGTTTGTTATGACACGCTTCATCATTGTCATATTGCTTTGCATGATCATGTAGTTGACCTCATATTTGTGGCAAAGCCACCGTTCATAATTCTTTCATAAATGTCACTCATGAGTCATTGCATATCCTGGTACACCACCGGAGGCATTCACGTAGAGTCATATTTTGTTCTAAGTATCGAGTTGTAATTCTTGAGTTGTAAGTAAATGAAGTGTGATGATCATCATTATTAGAGCATTGTCCCAAGTGAGGAAAGGATGATGGAGACTATGATTCCCCCACAAGTCGGGATGAGACTCCGGACGAAAAAAGAGGCCATAAAAAAAGAGAAAAGAAGGCCCAAATAAAAAAATTTGAGAGAAAAAGAGAGAAGGGACAATGTTACTATCCTTTTTCCACACTTGTGCTTCAAATTAGCACCATGATCTTCATGATAGAGAATCTCATATGTTATCACTTTCATATACTAGTGGGAATTTTACATTATAGAACTTGGCTTCTATATTCCAATAATGGGCTTCCTCAAAATGCCCTAGGTCTTCGTGAGCGAGCAAGTTGGATGCAAACCCACTTAGTTTCTTTTTGAGCTTTCATACACTTATAACTCTAGTGCATCCATTGCATGGCAATCCCTACTCACTCACATTGATATTTATTGATGGGCATCTCCATAGGCCATTGGTACGCCTAGTTGATGTGAGACGATCTTCTCCCTTTTTGTCTTCTCCACAACCACCATTCTATTCCACATATAGTGCTATGTCCATGGCTCACGCTCATGTATTGCGTGAAGATTGAAAAAGTTTGAGAACATCAAAAGTATGAAACAAATGCTTGGCTTGTCATCGGGGTTGTGCATGATTTAAATATTTTGTGTGGTGAAGATAGAGCATAGCCAGACCATATGATTTTGTAGGGATAACTTTCTTTGGTCATGTTATTTTGAGAAGACATAATTACTTAGTTAGTATGCTTGAAGTATTATTATTTCTATGTTAATATTAGACTTTTGTCTTGAATCTTTCGGATCTGAATATTCATGCCACAATAAAGAGAATTACATTGAGAATCATGTTAGGTAGCATTCCACATCAAAAATTATGTTTTTTATCATTTACCTACTCGAGGACGAGCAGGAATTAAGCTTGGGGATGCTTGATACATCTCCAACGTATCTATAATTTTTGATTGTTCCATCCAATTATATTATCTGTTCTGGATGTTAATGGGCTTTATTTTACACTTTTATATTATTTTTGGGACTAACCTACTAACCCAAGGCCTAGTGCAAATTGCTATTTTTTTTGCCTATTTCAGTGTTTCGCAGAAAAGGAATATCAAACAGAATCCAAACGGAATGAAACCTTCGGGAGAGTTATTTTTGGAGCAAACATGATCCAGAGGACTTGGAGTGGACGTCAAGAAAGAAATGAGGAGTCCTCGAGGCAGGGGGCGCACCCTCCCCCTCGTGGCTCAACCGACCTACTTCTTCCTCCTATATATACTCATATACCCTGAAAACAACCAGGAGCACCACGAAACCCTATTTCCACCACCGCAACCTTCTGTACCCAAGAGATCCCATCTTGGGGCCTTTTCCGGAGCTCTGCCGGAAGGGGCATCGATCACGGAGGGCCTCTACATCAACTCCATGGCCTCTCCGGTGATGTGTGAGTAGTTTACTTCAGACCTTCGGGTCCATAGTTATTAGCTAGATGGCTTCTTCTCTCTCTTTGGATCTCAATACAAAGTTCTCCTCGATCTTCTTGGATATCTATTCGATGTAACTCTTTTTGCGGTGTGTTTGTCGAGATCCGATGAATTGTGGGTTTATGATCAAGTCTATCTATGAAAAATATTTGATTCTTCTCTGAAATCTTTTATGTATGATTGTTTATCTTTGCAAGTCTCTTCGAATTATCAGTTTGGTTTGACCGACTAGATTGATCTTTCTTGTAATGGGAGAAGTGCTTAGCTTTGGGTTCAATCTTGCGGTGCTCGATCCCAGTGACAGAAAGGGAAATGACATGTATTGTATTGTTGCCATCAAGGATAAGAAGATGGGGTTTATATCATATTGCTTGAGTTTATCCCTCTACATCATGTCATCTTGCCTAATGCATTACTCTGTTCTTATGAACTTAATACTCTAGATGCATGCTGGATAGCGGTCGATGTGTGGAGTAATAGTTGTAGATGCAGGCAGGAGTCGGTCTACTTATCACGGGCGTGATGCCTATATACATGATCATGCCTAGATATTCTCATAATTAGTCGCTTTTCTATCAATTGCTCGACAGTAATTTCTTCATCCACTGTAATACTTATGCTATCTTGAGAGAAGCCACTAGTGAAACCTATGGCCCCCGGGTCTATCTTTTATCATATAAGTTTCCAATCTATTTTATTTTGCAATCTTTACTTTCAATCTTTATCATAAAAATACCAAAAATATTTATCTTATTATTATAATCTCTATCAGATCTCACTCTCGTAAGTGACCGTGAAGGGATTAACAACCCCTTTATCGCATTGGTTGTGAGGATCTTATTTGATTCTGTAGGTACGAGGGACTTGCGTGTGGCCTCCTACTGGATTGACACCTTGGTTCTCAAAAACTGAGGGAAATACTTACGCTACTTTGCTGCATCACCCTTTCCTCTTCAAGGGAAAACCAATGCAGTGGTCAAGAGGTAGCAAAGGTTTTCGAACATACAAGGTCAAATTTAACGTTGTCTATTTAGGTCAATCCTCAAAGTTCAAGAGTACTCTAAACACGAATGCTCCCATTTCTAAATTTTGAATGAAGCGCCAAAAGAGCCTCTACTCGCACAAAACCGCGTGAGACCAATGTTTGGTAGAAGGAAATTACTTTTCTAACTCTGACCCGTGAAACCTACCAGCCCGACGTCCAAAGGTCTAAACCGGGGTAGGTTTGTAGCTTCATCTAGACGCGACGCAACCTCCTACGAAAAACATTCATACACAATGACCGCCTAAAAGCACACATGCGCGCGGCCGAAATCGCTCCCACCCACTATTTCGGACACCTGCGATTACCATCCTACCCCCGACCCGCAGTAGGTCTGGAATTTAAGAGGGGGGGAGTTTGTACTTTCCCCAAAATTTCAAACAAGAGCGTCCCATCTATTCAAAAGAAAACAAAAAACAAGCACGTCCCAGACCAAAACATAGTTCTCCCTTAGCTCCCCCCGCCACCCCCCATTCGATTCCCCATTCATACTCCATGGGCGACAAAACTACCTCCCCACTAGCCGCAAAACCCCGGCGTCCTCCGTTGGCCACCCCATCCCATCCATCATCTGCCGCCCTCCTCCATCAGGCCGGAGCCGATACCCCAACATCGTCGTCCAGCGCAACCTCAACCGCAACGCCCTCCATGGCTATTAGTTGAAGCCGAGGCCGAGCTATCCGTACCCGAGCCAATTCAACCACGCCGTCCTGCACCTCACCGCTGCCGCTCCAACTTCGCCACCGTCCACCACACCGGAGTTGTTCCCACTACACCGTCCTTTGCCTCCTTGGATCTGCATCCCCTCCGCTGACAGACGGCCACCGCAACACAATCAACAATTTGGCCATGGGTTTGTCCAAGGCTCGACCCTCCTCCAAAACATCGGTTCCCCAGGTAAAACCAAGAAAATCGCCGTGACATCCGGAGGACCCAGCACTGGCGACCGGAAATGGTACCCATGTTCCCTTATTTGTGCAAATATTACGTGTCTACTTGCACGGTATTCATCCCATAGAAGACACCAATTGACTGCTTCTTCTTGATACTACATGTTCCTAGTAACTCACAATGCACAAGGTTTGTCCTCATATACTATTTCACCTTAGCTAGAGGTCCGTCGCCCCCTGGATTTCAATTCCTCGTCAGTTGATTCCCAATTAAAGGAAGCATTCCCCGGCATAACAGGCGCTAGTCCACCTATTACACCTAGGAAGCAGCGCCTCAGTGTTTATCTTAGGGGTGTGTGGGACCTAGGAGCTGGTGGCGCCCGAGCTGCAGGTCGGCCGGGATTAAAGCGATGGCCAGGGGCGCTGCCAAGCACGGCGGTGGTGTGAGGTCGAGGGGAGGGCGGGGCGGCGGGGGCAGGGGTCTAGGCTGGTGGTCACTGGCAGTTCGAGAAAGATTGCCAACAGTGATTGGCGGGAGGTAGGCGAAGGCCATCTGCCCGTTCCTTATAGATCGGACAGTTCATAAAAAATCGACTGACCTATTTATTTTCAGTCGACTGTTCTTTTGATAGGACCACATGTGGTGGCGTGCTGGAGGATTACCTACATTTCCCAGCCATCCCTCTGCTCATATATTACAAAATCATACTAAGTAGAATCTAATTTTGATTGCCATGCAATGTTGTAGAGCTATCATATGTCTCCTGTCATTTATTTTTTAGCCACCTGCTATCTGCTACTTTTATAGTGCACTAGTTCTGCACACACTTCACCCATACTCTCACTATTGTGTTTTTATACAAGGGTATTTTAGACTCTGCCTTGAGAGAAGCAGAAAAGAAAAGAAAGAAGTCGCTCTTGCTTGCTTCGTGGGCAGGCAAGACACGTGTCTGCACTTTAAATGTTGGATGTTCAACAGATGGAGATGGTAAACGTAGCTCTGGAGTTGACGATCTCACTCGCCATGAACCACCATCCCAGGTGCTTGCTTTAACTTTGCGGTGTCATATGTTGTTGCATGTTGCATATGGTGTCTAGCTTGTATTCGAAAGGTTGAAGTCGGTCTTTATTAAAATAAGGAAAGATATTTTTTATATGAACCACCATCCCGGGAGCACCAGAAGACAAATAGCTAGTCAGGGCACTGGCCGAGCCAGTGACAAGCCCAGCACAGACAAGCATCACCTGTAAGCCAACTAAAAAGCCACGATGGTGGCGAAGCAGCCCACCTCCCACCAGGCTCTCAAGTCCTAGATGATCATGCTCACCACTCCAGCCGGATGTCTAGCTTGTATTGTTTCCAATTTGGTTAAATTGCATCTACTTAGCTTACACATTATACCTTTGAATATGACATGCCTTCCTATTTTTGGTACATACTAGTACATCTGTCTATTAACCATGATCTTACATCAAACTAATGTTCTTGTGTATCCCTCATCAATCACTTATGATGAGGTAGTCAG
Organism: Triticum urartu; assembly: GCF_003073215.2. Lineage (NCBI taxonomy): Eukaryota > Viridiplantae > Streptophyta > Magnoliopsida > Poales > Poaceae > Triticum > Triticum urartu. The sequence continues at coordinate 233,053,397 of NC_053026.1, forward strand.
GCCAGTGGACTACTGTGAGAAAAGATCCTCATTTAAAGAATGTAGCATCAGCCTCCACACATGATTCTCAAGAAATAGCAAGGCTAGATGAAGATAGTGAATGTAGCTCTGTAGTTGATTACCGCATTTCCCCTACACTAGCATCGCAGGTGCTTGCTCTAACTTGGCAGCGTGATATGTGATTGCATGTTGCATATGGTGTCTAGATTGTAAGTCTTCCAATCTGGTTAAATTGCATGTGCTATTCTACTTAGTTTATACATTATACCTGTTAATGTGACATGCCTTGCTGTTTTTAGTACATAGCACATTTGTATATTAAGCATGTCCTTACATAAAACTATCATTTTATTGTATCCCGCATCAATCAATATGACGATACACCTTTAGTATATGCAGTGCGATATTAGTTGCATCTTTCATATGATTTATAGCATGCACTGCTTCTAATTTGTTGAAATGCCATTTATGATGGGATGCCTTTTACTTGGCAGAGTCATATTGGTTGCATCTTTCGTGTGGTTTCTAGCTTGCATTGCTTCTTATTTGTTGAAATGGCTTCTTCTTAGTTTACACAAACAGTTGTGAATATGTCATGCCGTCTTGTTTTTCATACATATTCCATCCTGGTATCATGTGTTTTCCTTACATCAAAGTAGTGATTATCAGTATCATGCACGAATGAGTTCTGAAGAGTGAATTTTATTGCTTTTTCTTGTCGATTTTACTTGACAATTCAAAATCAATAAAGTGGAAGGAAATTAGCAAGGCAGCGGATAAAGGTGATCCTTCCAAACAGAGGGCATCTACAGATTCTACTCCTCGACCCCCAAGATGATTTGCAAGACAACACATGCATAGACACTCAATGTAGCTGTGTTGATGATGAGCACGTCTCCCCTAGTGCACCATCACAGGTGCTCCCTCTAACTTGGCACTGTTATATGTGGTTGCATGTTATGTATGATGTCTAGCTTGCATTGCTTCTAATTTTGTTGAATTCCATCTTCTTACTTTACACATTATACTTGTGAATAAGACACGTGTTCCTATTTCTAGAACATACAATATCTGTCTATCACACCATGTTCTTACATCGAAGTAATACTATTGTGTAACCTGCAACAATCACTTATCATAAGACACGTTTGACTTCGGGGTGTGATATAGGTTACATCTTACATTCTTTTCTAGCTTGTACTACTTCTAACTAGCATAGGAAGGCAAAACAAGTATAACTTTAAGATTTTCAACATATAGAGAGGAAACTTGATATTATTGCAATACCTACAAGCATATGTTCCTCCCTCATAATAATTTTCCGTGGCATCATTAATGAATTCAACAATATAGCTATCACATAAAGCATTCTTCTCTATGTGTATGTGCAAAACCGGAGCGAGCCAGAGATCATCTACTGGCATGCACTTCCGCTTGCTATACAAAAGGGCTCTTGCATCTAGAGACTTTTGGTCATGTTCTGAACTCTGATAATGTTGATCGACATAAGGCAGGAAAAGGATAAGAAGACAGATGAAGGGATGGTGACGGTGTTCGAGATGATTCACTAATTTCAAGTGTATGCCAGTAAAAATACCATGATGTTGCTACCTATGAAGTAAATCAATTGCTTAGTTTATCAAAGTCGCTACATGGAATTGTTCTTTTGAGGTCAGATTTCTCCTCTACAGAAAATAACAACAAATTTCTCCTTCTATGTAGGAAGAAATCTCATAATTCTCTTTCTTTGCAGAAAGTAACCTGCATGTGGTAATATTTTGTTTGCTTTTCCTTGACGAAAAAGATACAACTATTTGGTAATATCAATTTCTTAGTTAACAAAGGTAAACCGTTTGCAACATGCCAAATATGTGGATTTAATTCATGTGAACCGAACTATTGGATTATTGTATTCCCTTTTTGCCAACTTGACATATGGCATCTTCGCAGATCATTTCTGGTAGCTTCAATCGAATAGTTCTCTTAGATTTTACAACAATTCATCTCATCCAGTAGTTTGATGGGGTTTTTTAGACCAGAATTTTTTTATCTTATATATTTATTTCTATTCCAAAAAAGTTAATTTGTGTAGCAGAATGAAAACAGTTCGATGTTGACGCAATGGTGGTATGAGATTATTAAGAGTGAGCACATGCACATGTGTATGGGTGCTTTCTACTAGTGCTAACTCCATAATTAAAGCAATATCTCATCTTCATGAAATTAGCAAAGGGTAGACGTTAGAAAGAAGAGATTATGTGACTATTGAAAGGGATAAAAAAGTATTAATAATTCAGAGGAATTAAATCATTTATCACACATAAAAATAATTGAAAAGTTAGAATCTGACCTAATAAAATTGGACTAGATATTATTTTCAAAACAGGGTGGTGCTGAAATAGAGAGGTGTACATTTGTGAGGTCTTATGCAATGCTTGTCAGGGATGTGTGATAATGTTTCTCTACCATTGCAATGCACGGGCATGTTTTGCTGTGTTATCCTATTTAGATTTGAGTATTTGGTATTATTAAGAGAGATGTTTTAGATTAAGTACAAAATCAAAATTTCTCCATACGAGTAATGCTAACATTATCTCTTATGCTCACTTTTCTTTCCTTCTATTCCTATATTACATGGTTTTGCTAGGCATTTGGTCCACCAGAAAAGCTTGGTACACGGAGACAAAAAATGGATCAAGTAGTGCACTTGGGTAAAAACTTGTTCAAAACATTACAAAGTGGTCTTAATGTTCCGAGAAGCATTGTCATAATATAATCCAGAGAAAACATTCAGCATATTTGTTTTTTCTATTATTGACTTTGCACAACCATAGAAGTATACTTTGATTGCTCACTTTGTAGGAATGTGTTATTAAATGTTAAGGAAGTGCATAGCAAACTCATTGTTAAGAAAAGGTGACCATATCATTTGAAATAATCAAAAAATAGAGAAATAACATCAGTGAAAGTTTTCCGAATTTAATTAGTCGGGCATGACGGATCATTCTTTGTAGTTTCTAAGTTGAATCCACCTTAAGATGTACTCCCTCATAAAGAAATATAACATCATTTAGATCACTACTTTAGTGATCAGAACGATCTTATATTTCTTGATAGAGGGATTACAAAACTATAAATAAACCTCATTTGTCAAGTAGTTAATCCCTCCTACCTTGCAGCTTATAAGTGGCATCGTTTATGCCAAGGCTTCCTTCATCCTTGAAGATGAATATATAATTTTCAAAAAGACCTGAGCAACCAGTTTCAGTATCATAAGAGGGAGAGCACGTCACACTTACCTCTGTGGAATTTTGAGTCTACCCACCTAACAAATTTATTCAATGCCTTTACTTTTGCAAGGTGAGCAAACCTCCAATTGTCCCATGTAAAGCATCCAAGAACTATGTGAGTCAAATATATTGCCACATAAGATCTTTCTAGGAGTACATAATTAATAATGAGCTTCTAGAACATCATTTTAAAATATGATATTCCATTTTTTTACCCAAGTTAGAGCCAAGACAAGAATCAAGAATGTGGTCGTGGATGACTTAAAGAGGCACATAATCATCCTTGTTGTGCATGCCAACTTCAAATATGTTTTTCGACAACATATCAGAAAGATATTTGTTTCTGCTCCATTTTTCCAAAACCTTCACATACGCACAAATACAATGTACATAATTATATATACTTCGATACTCACATGATTCAACATATTGATATTTTCAGACTGCATCTGCAGCCTGTATCGGCGCCTTGTATCTAGAGGTAAGCCATGTCTTGTTGATCTGAAGCCATGAACCCTATCTCCAGCCTAATCATATTGTGTAAGGGAGAGGTGAGTTGTACCTGAAGGGGAGGCATGGCCATCACGGACGTAGTGTAAAAGGGGGACATTGTCTTGAACTGTAGCACACACGTGCATGCTAATTCTTATGGCGTCGCCACTTGACGTGATGTCTAATCGTGGTAGTCACTGCTACCTCTTGAGCACTGCGTTGGTTTTCCCTTGAAGAGGAAAGGGTGATGCAGCAAAGTAGCGTAAGTATTTCCCTTAGTTTTTGAGAACCAAGGTATCAATCCAGTAGGAGATCACGCTCAAGTCCCATGCACCTACACTAACAAATAGGAACCTCGCAACCAACGCGATAAAGGGGTTGTCAAGCCCTTCTCGGTCACTTACGAGAGTGAGATCTGATAGATATGATAAGATAATATTTTTGGTATTTTTATGATAAAGAGAAATAAAGATGCAAAGTAAAATAAAAGGCAAAGGAAATAACTAAGTATTGGAAGATTAATATGATAGAAGATAGACCCAGGGGCCATAGGTTTCACTAGTGGCTTATCTCAAGAGCATAAGTATTACGGTGTGTAAACGAATTACTGTCGAGCAATTGATAGAATTGAGCATAGTTATGAGAATATCTAGGTATGATCATGTATATAGGCATCACGTCCGAGACAAGTAGACCGAAATGATTCTGCATCTACTACTATTACTCCACACATCGACCGCTATCCAGCATGCATCTAGAGTATTAAGTTCATAATAACAGAGTAATGCTTTAAGGAAGATGACATGATGTAGAGGGATAAACTCATGCAATATGATATAAACCCCATCTTCTTATCCTCGATGACAACAATACAATAAGTATCGGTTCCCTTTCTGTCACTTGGATCGAACACCGCAAGATTTAACCCAAAGCTAAGCACTTCTCCCATTGCAAGAAAGATCAATCTAGTAGGACAAACAAAACTGATAATTTGAAGAGACTTGCAAAGATAAACCAATCATAGATAAAAGAATTCAGAGAAGAATCAAATATTGTTCATAGATAATCCAGATCATAAACCCACAATTCATCGGATCTCGACAAACACACCGCAAAAGAAGATTACATCAAATAGATCTCCAAGAGAATCGAGGAGAACTTTGTATTGAGATCCAAAGAGAGAGAAGAAGCCATCTAGCTAATAACCCTGGACCTGTAGGTCTGAAGTAAACTACTCACACATCACCGGAGAGGCCATGGAGTTGATGTAGAGGCCCTCCGTGATCAATGCCCCTTCCGGCGGAGCTTCGGAAAAGGCCCCGAGATGGGATCTCTCGAGTACAGAAGGTTGCGGCGGTGGAATTAGGTTTTCGTGGTGCTCCTGGATGTTTGGGGGGGTACGTGGATATATATAGGAGGAAGAAGTACGTCGATGGAGCAACGGAGGGCCCATGAGGGTGGAGGGCGCGCCCAGGGGGGTAGGCGCGCCTCTGCCTCATGCCTTCCTCCCTTGTTTCTTGACGGCCACTCCAAGTCTCCTGGGTCACGTTTGTTGAGAAAATCACGTTCTAGAAGGTTTCATTCCGTCTGGACTCCGTTTGATATTCCTTTTCTTCGAAACCCTAAAATAAGAAAAAACAGCCATTTGGGCTCGGCCTCCGGTTAGCAGGTTAGTCCCAAAAATGATATAAAAGTGTTAAATAAAGCCCATTAACATCCAAAATAGATAATATAATAGCATGGAGCAATCAAAAATTATAGATACGTTGGAGACGTATCGAGCATCCCCAAGCTTAATTCCTGCTCGTCCTCGAGTAGGTAAATGATAAATGAAGAATTTTTGATGTGGAATGCTTTCTAACATATTTCTCAATGTAATTTTTCTTTATTGTGGCATGAATTTTCAGATCCATAAGATTCAAGATAAAAGTTTAATATTGACATGAAAATAATAATACTTCAAGCATACTAACTAAGCAATCATGTCTTCACAAAATAACATGGCCAAATAAAGTTATGCCTACAAAATCATATAGTCTGGCTATGCTCTATCTTCACGACACAAAATATTTAAATCATGCACAACCCCGATGACAAGCCAAGCAATTGTTTCATACTTTTGATGTTCTCAAACTTTTTCAATCTTCATGCAATATATGAGCGTGAGCCATGGATATAGCACTATGGTGGAATAGAATTGTGGTTGTGGAGAAGACAAAAAGGGAGAAGATAGTCTCACATCAACTAGGCGTATCAACGGGCTATGGAGATGCCCATCAATAGATATCAATGTGAGTGATTAGGGATTGCCATGCAACGGATGCACTAGAGCTATAAGTATATGAAAGCTCAACAAAAGAAACTAAGTGGGTGTGCATCCAACTTGCTTGCTCACGAAGACCTAGGGCATTTTGAGGAAGCCCATCATTGGAATATACAAGCCAAGTTCTATAATTAAAAATTCCCACTAGTATATGAAAGTGATATCATAGGAGACTCTCTATATGAAGAACATGGTGCTACTTTGAAGCACAAGTGTGGAAAAAGGATAGTAACATTGTCCCTTCTCTCTTTTACTCTCATTTTTTTGAGCCTTCCTTTTTTATGGCCTTTCTTTTTTTTCTTTTTCTCCTTTTTTCGTTCGGAGTCTCATCCCGACTTGTGGGGGAATCATAGTCTCCATCATCCTTTCCTCACTTGGGACAATGCTCTAATAATGATGATCATCACACTTTATTTACTTACAACTCAAAAATTACAACTCGATACTTAGAACAAAATATGACTCTATGTGAATGCCCCCGGCGGTGTACCAGGATATGCAATGACTCATGAGTGACATGTATGAAAGAATTATGAACGGCGGCTTTGCCATAAATACGATGTCAACTACATGATCATGCAAAGCAATATGACAATGATGAAGCGTGTCATAACAAACGGAACGGTGGAAAGTTGCATGGAAATATATCTCAGAATGGCTATGGAAATGCCATAATAGGTAGGTATGGTGGCTGTTTTGAGGAAGGTATATGGTGGGTTTATGGTACTAGCGAAAGTTGCACGATACTAGAGAGGCTAGGAATGGTGGAAGAGTGAGAGTGCGTATAATCCATGGACTCAACATTAGTCATAAAGAACTCACATACTTATTGCAAAAATCTATTAGTTATCAAAACAAAGTATTAAGCGCATTCTCCTAGGGGGATAGATTGGTAGGAAAAGACCATCGCTCGTCCCCGACCGCCACTCCTAAGGAAGACAATCAATAAATACGTCATGCTCTGACTTCGTCACATAATGGTTCACCATACGTGCATGCTACAGGAATCACAAACTTCAACACAAGTATTTCTCAAATATACAGCTACTCAACTAGCATGACTCTAATATCACCATCTCCATATCCCAAAACAATTATCAAGTATCAAACTTATTATAGTATTCAATGCACTTATATGAAAGTTTTTTATTATTGCCATGTTGTTCTAAAGGACTCTAAAAATAATAGAAGTGAAGCATGAGAGAACAATAGTTTCTACAAAACAAATCCACCACCGTGCTCTAAAAGATATAAGTGAAGCACTAGAGCAAAAACTATATAGCTCAAAAGATATAAGTGAAGCACATAGCGTATTCTAATAAATTCCAATTCATGTGAGTCTCTCTCAAAAGGTGTGTACAGCAAGGATTATTGTGGTGAACTAAAAATCAAAGACTCAAATCATACAAGACGCTCCAAGCAAAACACATATCATGTGGTGAATAAAAATATAGCTCCAAGTAAAGTTACCGATAGACGAAGACGAAAGGGGGATGCCTTCCGGGGCATCCCCAAGCTTAGGCTTTTTGGTGTCCTTGAATTTTACCTTGGGGTGCCATGGGCATCCCCAAGCTTAGGCTCTTTCCACTCTTCGTTCCATAATCCATCAAATCTTTACCCAAAACTTGAAAACTTCACAACACAAAACTCAAAATAGAAAATCTCGTGAGCTCCATTAGCGAAACAAAACAAAAGACCACTTTAAGGTACTGTAAGGAACTCATTATTTATTTATATTGGTGTTAAACCTACTGTATTCCAACTTCTCTATGGTTTATAAACTCTTTTACTAGCCATAGATTCATCAAAATAAGCAAACAACACAAGAAAAACAGAATCTGTCAAAAACAAAAGAATCTGTAGTAATCTGTAGCTAACGCAAGTTCTGGAACCCCCAAAATTCTAAAATAAATTGCTGGACGTGAGGAATTTATCTATTAATCATATTAAAAAGAATTAACTAAATAGCACCTTCTAACTAAAAATGGCAGCGATTCTTGTGAGCGCTAACATTTCTGTTTTTTACAGCAAGATCAAAAAGACTTTCCCCAAGTCTTCCCAACGGTTCTACTTGGCACAAACACTAATTAAACACAAAAAAACACAACCAAAACAGAGGCTAGATAAATTATTTATTACTAAACAGGAGCAAAAAGCAAGGAATAAAAATAAAATTGGGTTGCCTCCCGACAAGCACTATCGTTTAACGCCCCTAGCTAGGCATAAAAGCAAGGATAGATCTAGGTATTGCCATCTTTGGTAGGCAGTTCTACAATGAGACACCTATAATTCTTAGGAATTTCTTCCTTTTTATTAATTATCAAACTCCTATGCACAAAATCAAGAAAATCATTTGTAGCAAACGGTTCCTTAATGATAGCAAAAAGATTAGGATGAACACTTACTGATTTTAAATCCGGAGTTTCCTTAATAGAGGATTCACCCTTATTTTTAGGAACATAAACAAGCTTGGCAATTTTAGTAGGAGGATTTGGAGTATTTTAACGGAAGAAAAAGCGGATCCTAAGTTGGTGATAATTCCCTCAAGTTTATCGATTCTAGTAGAATCTCGATCTATTCTTTCATTAACTATGGGTTCTTTTTTCTTAAAAAATTTCAGAGTAACTCCCACCTTAGATCCATATTGGGTAATTTGGTTGTGGATCTTTTTATCCAAATTCTCAGTCAACTCTACATTAGCAACTTTATTCTCAATAATTTCTAGGCTTTGCATCACATGTTCCAAAGTTAACATAGTTCCATTAACCAAAAGAGGTGGTGGCCCAAACAAATCTATCATAGCATTATAAGGGGTGATGCTTACATAAAAATTGTGAAGAAGAAATTTCCTCCGGTAACGGTATCAAGAATATATCTATTCCAAGGGGTGATGCTTACATAAAAATTGTGAAGAAGAACTGAAGTAGATTGCTTCCTAGTAGATCTATTTTGCGTATTGCAAATTCTGTACCAAGCATCTTTTAGATTTTCTCCCTGCCTTTGTTTAAAATTAAGAACTTCATTCTTGGGAGACAGAGGAGTAGATAAAGGATTAGCCATAACGATGAAGCAAGCAGAAAAGAGGCAAATAGAGAAAGAGAAGGAGGATGGAGAGAGAGGGCGAATAAAACGGCAAGGGTGAAGTGGGGGAGAGGAAAACGCCAAGCGAATGGCAAATAATGTAATGCGAGGGATAAGAGTTTGTGATGGGTACTTGGTATGTCTTGACTTGACTTGGCGCGAATCTCCCTAGCAACGGCGCCAGAAATCCTTCTTGCTACCTCTTGAGCACTGCGTTGGTTTTCCCTTGAAGAGGAAAGGGTGATGCAGCAAAGTAGCGTAAGTATTTCCCTTAGTTTTTGAGAACCAAGGTATCAATCCAGTAGGAGATCACGCTCAAGTCCCATGCACCTACACTAACAAATAGGAACCTCGCAACCAACGCGATAAAGGGGTTGTCAAGCCCTTCTCGGTCACTTACGAGAGTGAGATCTGATAGATATGATAAGATAATATTTTTGGTATTTTTATGATAAAGAGAAATAAAGATGCAAAGTAAAATAAAAGGCAAAGGAAATAACTAAGTATTGTAAGATTAATATGATAGAAGATAGACCCAGGGGCCATAGGTTTCACTAGTGGCTTATCTCAAGAGCATAAGTATTACGGTGCGTAATACGAATTACTGTCGAGCAATTGATAGAATTGAGCATAGTTATGAGAATATCTAGGTATGATCATGTATATAGGCATCACGTCCGAGACAAGTAGACCGAAACGATTCTGCATCTACTACTATTACTCCACACATCGACCGCTATCCAGCATGCATCTAGAGTATTAAGTTCATAAGAACAGAGTAATTCTTTAAGGAAGATGACATGATGTAGAGGGATAAACTCATGCAATATGATATAAACCCCATCTTTTTATCCTCGATGGCAACAATACAATACGTATCTGTTCCAATTCTGTCACTGGGATCGAACACCGCAAGATTGAACCCAAAGCTAAGCACTTCTCCCATTGCAAGAAAGATAAATCTAGTAGGCCAAACCAAACTGATAATTTGAAGAGTGTTGCAAAGATAAACCAATCATAGATAAAAGAATTCAGAGGATAATCAAATATTGTTCATAGATAATCTGGATCATAAACCCACAATTCATTGGATCTCGACAAACACACCGCAAAAGAAGATTACATCGAATAGATCTCCAAGAGAATCGAGGAGAACTTTGTATTGAGATCCAAAGAGAGAGAAGAAGCCATCTAGCTAATAACTATGGACCCGTAGGTCTAAAGTAAACTACTCACACATCACCGGAGAGGCCATGGAGTTGATGTAGAGGTCCTCCGTGATCAATGCCCCCTCCGGCAGAGCTCCGAAAAAGGCCCCGAGATGGGATCTCTGAGTACAGAAGGTTGCGGCGGTGGAATTGGGTTTTCGTGGTGCTCCTGGATGTTTGGGGGGTATGTGGATATATATAGGAGGAAGAAGTACGTCGGTTGAGCAACGGAGGTCCCACGAGGGTGGAGGGCGCGCCTTGGGGGGTAGGCGCGCCCCCCCTGCCTCGTGCCTTCCTCCCTTGTTTCTTGACGGCCACTCCAAGTCTCCTTGGTCACGTTGGTTGAGAAAATCACATTCCAGAAGTTTTCATTCCGTTTGGACTCCGTTTGATATTCCTTTTCTTCGAAACCCAAAAATAGGCAAAAAAAATTTGGGCTGGGCCTCCGGTTAATAGGTTAGTCCCCAAAATGATATAAAAGAGTAAAATAAAGCCCATTAATATTCCAAAATAGATAATATAATAGCATGGAGAAATCAAAAATTATAGATACGTTGGAGACGTATCAGTCACTACCGCTTTGGTTGACTTCAACTGAGATTGTCGGACTGCACTACGCAACTCTGGCATCCTTTCTCCCCAGACAGTTCCCAACAAATACTTATCTGCTAGTCGAAATCAACAACATCATGGGTTAGTACAAAACATAAATTGTTGCACATTGTATTTGTACCAGCACATTGTATACTTGAAATCCCACAAACTACCAATGGGTAGTCAAATATAAATTCCTGCTTAAAACATGAAATCCCACATCCATGATAAAAATATATTTATAAGGCTGTAGAAAAGCGGTTTTCCTTTCTGCTACTCCACGGACATCCAAAATATTTGCACAAGGTCACAGCTGTGTTTCTTCTCCAGCTACAAATCTAACACCGCAAACTACGACATGAGATTCAGCAACCGATGTTCCCCAAGGGTCCTCATCTCCAAATCCTACCCCAATCTCCATGCACAAATTCGCCTCACCAGAATGATCAAAACCTGGGAGGCCGGGACTAAGAGCATCTCTAGCCGTTCGGCCCCTCAGGTCGCCCAAAAAGAGCGGCCTGGGGGAGAACCGGCGCTAGATTGGCTCCTGGGGCCGGCCTAGCTCCCAGCCATGCCCCCAGGCGGCACCTCCCAAGCCGCGGCCAATTCAAATATGGACATTCCCACTCATAAAAAACGCCACAAGTCTGGCGATCACATCAGCCTAGTTCGGCAATCGGCGATCGTATGAAAAGTTCGGCGTACAAAAAAGAAAGGACGCGCGTGCAACGCTTCACATGTTGGGGTCGGCCTCCGGCGTCGGCATGCGCGGGCTTGGTGGTGTCGGAGCTGCTTCGGTGCTAGGCAGCGTCGGCACGACTTCTGTGTTGCTGGGCGTCGTGGAGGCTTCATCGGTCGGGCTTGGTGTCGACGTGGGCGTGGGAGTTGGCGGCGCCGTCGACGGTAGCTGGTTCTCGATGAGGCCGCGCTCCGCCAAGTACCACGCCTTGACCGCCTCATCGTTGCTCTGGAGCATGTCCGCCCCACCCGGAAGGAAAGCCAGGTCAATGTTCCTCTTCTTCGCGGCGACGTTCGTCCAAAGTAGGTCGAGCTTGACGGCTGTCGGTGTCAAAACCGGCGAATCTCGGGTAGGGGATCCCGAACTGTGCGTCTAAGGTGGATGGTAACAGGAGGCAGAGAACACGATGTTTTACCCAGGTTCGGGCCCTCTTGATGGAGGTAAAACCCTACGTCCTGCTTGATTAATATTGATGATATGGGTATTACAAGAGTTGATCTACCACGAGATCGTAGAGGCCAAACCCTAGAAGCTAGCCTATGGGATGATTGTTGTATATGATCTATCGACTAGCATAGCCTCGATTTATACCAGAGGCCTAGGATAACAAGAGTCCTAGCCGAATACGCCGGTGGGGAGGAGTCCTTGTCTTGATCACCAAGTCTTGTGGAATCTTCCATGTATGCGGCAACTGTCCAAACTGGCCCATGAGTATACGACCATGGGGGTCCTCGGCCCAATCTAACAGATCGGGAGATGACGTGGTGAGTACCCCCTAGTCCAGGACACCGTCAGTAGCCCCATGAACCGGTCTTCAAGTTAGGAACTCTCCTTGATTCTTCCGAATCGTTCTTCATCTTCAGTTGTCGGTCTTGAAAACTGGTTCAACAAATCTTCTCATCTTCGATCTTGAGGATCACCGAAATGCATTCGGCGAGTTTACACGTCGGGTATCCGAGGAGCCCCTTTAAGTTTCCGGCCTTTATCAATGCCTTGTTATTTTTATGCCACACCTCGGGTTTGAGGTTGTTCCCGGGCGGCAGCGTCCTCTTGCGTCCGAGCTCCAACGCTGGACTGCATTCGAGGTATCTTTTGCAGCCAAGCACCAACGCCGGACCACTTTCCGAGCTCCAATGCCGGAATGTATCCGAGGTCCAACGCCGGACTGTATCCGAGCTTCAACGCCGGACTATGTCCAAGCTCCAAAGCCGGACCATCATAAATCACATTGGTTCAAAAAGGTTGAAGGAGTTTAGCCGAGCTTAATGCCGGAAATGCCCTCTATGGAGCCAGCCGCTAGCGCCCGAGCTTTATGCCGGACTGCTTCCGAGGTTGCGCACCACCCCGACTGTGGGCCGATTTTTTGTCAATATTTTTTATTGGTGCAATTTATTCTCCGTCGAGATATATAGCCAGTAGCCCTCAAGGTGTGTATCAGTTTAAAACCCGAGATGCACCTGAAGGATGACATAAGATCGCTGATCCCAGTAGCCGCTGAGACTCAGGTTGATTTGCAAAATCGGCCTGAGGATCAAGTCCTAGCTCGGCGGAATACTTCGGGACACAAAAAGCGGCGTGCTCAGTCCTCAAGACTCAGGTTGGGTGCGGCCGACCAACCTGAGGATCATAATCTCCTCGGAAACTGTATTGCACTTAAAATTTTCTGCATTGAACAGGCGATGCAGTAGCCCCCGAGACACTGGTCTGGTGGCAACACCAGATCAGGGGATCGATGTGCCCCTTTAATATTTGTAAATAATAAGCCCGAAGCCTAGTAGCCCCCGAGCCTTAATGCAGGCATGGGTGGCCGAGTTAAGGATCAATATCCATAGTAAAATCACAAATTATGTGTAATGACTCTATGTATCCAAGTACTTTACGTCATTAATGCTCGGATCCGCATTGTACAAAACTTTGTTGACCGACCATTGGCTTCCACCTCCTCGACCAGTAGTCGAGGAGTGTTTGTCCTACTTTATAAAGCCTTTATGAGGGCAAAGATTTACGACAAACAAGGCAATATGGACATACGGTTTTATAAACAAATGTATGCATAGAGATATGTTATATCACTATTAACATAATAAATGTCTTCCAAATGAAATCATCCCGCTATCAGTTCCTTTCTTTGGGTTGTCATGCTGAGCATGATCATGAAACCTCAGCTCTAATGTAAGAATAAAATATTGAGGATTTAGTTTGGGAGGCCAGTTACTAGCCCCCGGTAGTGTTCGGCGACAGTCGAGGTCAAGCCGTAAACACTTTGGCCAATGTTATGAATGGCCAGTCATTTAACACCGTCATCAGATTGCTGACCAGTTTACGCTTATTGTGACAGTAAGTTTTTGGCTTTCTCCACTTAGGTGCTTAACCATGTGAGCTGGAAGCACAATCGCAGTGGTTCTCCCTTTGCACACCTAGCCGAACAAAGCAGAACGTAGGAGGCAAGCGCAGGAGCCGGGCAACCCAACTATTGACCGAAGACACAATTCGAAACCAATGCATATATAGTGAGATCCGAGAATGTTTTTGCCGAATCTATAAAGGTGTCCGGCATTGCACTGTGAGACTTGTGCTGGAAACACACAAATAGTTTAAAAGTGCCATAAGCTTGGAAAACCAAAAAAACGTCAGTAAAAACTTGACGTCCGAACAAGATCAAGTGTTCGGTGCCAATCCGAAAATTGGGGAAAAATTGTGCTTCTGTCGTGCATTAATATTACACATCCGATCTAAAGACTTGACGCGGGTCAGCCTACGGCTGCAGCCTCCTATCCCGAAGCGGAGTGCTTCTCGTTACACCAGTTTAGCGAACTAAACTCGAGCGGTCACTAGAGAGAAAATGGGTTATCTGGCTATTGACCACACACTCACGTCGAAAAAGGAGCGATAGAAAAAGACTGTGCAACGACCAAGAAGAAAACACATTTACTATAAAATAGCTAATATAAATTTTAATAGCCCCCAAGTGACTTGGGTAAAAGAATTTTATGTATAATGATTGTATGTACCGAAGTACTTATATCATATCTTTGTTCAACCGAACTTTAAACGCGTCTTAACCGACCGTCGGCTTCTCCCTCGTCGGTCAAGGATTGAAAAGTGTTATGTACTCCACCTGTTGAGAATATCGACAGTGTTTCCAATAACCAAGCAACCGGGCCATAAGGCTGTAACAGACAAAGCACGCTCAGGGAACTTATGCTATATTACAGACGAAGTGTAAGAAGAATCTTCGAAGAAAATAGTACCCCCACCGATACCTTTCTTCGGTGCTCATTATTGCTATGAGACTTGTGCAATAGATTTTTTGTACTAATAAGTTTCGTTGTATGCCGACCATGATTGAAAACAATAAGATCGCTAGCTTTCGGCTTCACCCAGTCTGAGGTCAGAGCTCGGAGGACCCGGTCATGAAAATCGCAGAGGTGCTCCCTTTACTCCCTAGCCGAACAATCGGGAACGTAGGGGTAAGCACAGGAGCCAGGCAACCCAGCTTGCAAATCGCTTAAGTCAATATGGTGCATATTGTGGCATAATACACGAACAAGGAACGAAGCCGTACAAGTATAATCATATGCAAGAGGAAAAGCTTCATAAAGGGAGCCCCCAAATAAACAGGGTATTTGAATATGTGTGTCACAAACAAAGTTTGGACAAGGAAATTTTTTACAAGCAACTTTTTTCCAAAAAAGTATAATGCTTGGTCGAACCAAACAGGAGTTAAAAATAAAAACTTTGAGCATGAAAGCGACTTAGCTGGTTAATGTGTTCGGCATTGATGACGCGGTCCAAGCTTGATGCGGGACGAGGTTCCATCCCCCAAGCCGGTCCCGAGGTGGCGGAGCGGAGAGCTTGACACGCCGAAGTGGTGACATAGCACGGTCAATGCGGACCAGCAGAATGATGCCGAAGTCCCCGGATCATTTTCTTGTGCACAAAAATAGTGCAAACCGGAGATAATAGTAATAATAATAAAAAAATCATTGCATAATAAATAATTTATGCAAAGTGGGTAATAAAAGAAATATGGCCTGGCGCCGAAGTCAATGTTGATGCAGGGCGTCGGCGTGATGCGGTAAAGGCGTGGCAAAGCCTGAATTCACAGGTTGGTCCGAATTACGGATCAGGCGTTCGCCGGACTATGTACGGAAACTGACCGAACCAGCGCGCGACCATCGTTAATGTGGCCATCATTTGATAGACATGTGTACAGATAATGGAAAAACCAGAGTAATAATTCCTTGGGAAAAATAAACCCAAACAAGCAAAAAATACTAGGATTAATAGCACCTGGTTTATTTGTTGCAGCAATCCGAAGAAAGGTGATTCCCAAAATTGGGACTCGATCCGCACACCCATTGCCTGATGGGCGATGAAGCGACGGTATGGCGATGCTGGCAAAGGTTGGCTCGCCGAGCCAAAGCCCTCGGTCCAGCTAACGTGACGGAGCTGGTCGGCTAGTGACGCCGAAGTCTCTGGAGTAGGTTGATGTAGAGATGGCGAAGACCCCGGTCCCGCTGAGATGTCGAAGCCTCGATGTCAGCCGATGAGTCGAAGTAGATCGGCATGATGGACACCAGCATGAAGAAGCAATAGTGCGGCCGTGCCGATGCAGGTCGTGACGTGGTCGATGCCGGCTTGATGAAGTGACCGTGCGGCGATGCTGGTATGCCCGCTCCGTGTAATCCGTGGGGCAGCGATGTTGGTGATGATTTATCCTTCGCGATGTCGGACTCTTGTTCGGCTTGTCGAGATGATGATCCGAAGAAGTTGAGCTCGGCTCAACAAAGTGACGACGTGTCTAGCATAGGTCGGCAGCCTTGGAGCAATATCGCCGGACTGGTTTGACACCAGCATGATGATGAAGGCGACCTCAGGGGAGGCTTAAAAATTTACAGGCACATGTTTAAAAACAACGCACAATACCCTAGAAGAGAATTCCTCTAAAAAGGTTGTCCAATGTCACGTTCATAAAGAAACATGAACTCGGGTCGGATCCGTATTCACGCAGAAAATGAATCCGATAATTGATCCACTCATCGGAAGGTTCCCAGAATTTGAACTGTCGGATCGAGCTAAAATTTGGAGGGGTGGTAGATATGGGAATTCCTCAGTAGATGAACGGTTGGATCTTCCAAAGGACCTCCGAGCTAGGCTTTGGAGACCACGCCCTAAACTCATCCAGATTCCCGTCCAGATTTGACAGGGCTCCGGTATATCATAGATTGTCGGAGATTCCTACATCGGAACTCGAGGAAATTTTGCATGGCTGTTGTAGACTCAATTACGCACAATTCCACCAAAGGGATCATCAAAGCGATGCTCTAAGAGGTGATGACAGCGGATACAAGTTTGCTGTTCGGAAAAACAGCACGGTCGCCCGAGGGCAATGTTGACATTGAGTCCCCGAGCTCCATGGCTGATTCCTCCATGATCTTGATAGAGATCGGAGTTGATGTTGATGAAGGCCCTCGTTCGAACATGACGATCGAAGATGGAGCACAGTCCTCGGTCGAGCCAAGGTGACCATTCGAGCCGGCGACGAAGATGCCAGCATCGCAGTTGACCTGCAGACAAGCCATCGATCCTTTTGCCGATCACACAGCGGAACTCTCAATGAAAGCACCAATGTCGGTGTCAAAACCGGCGGATCTCGGGTAGGGGGTCCCGAACTGTGCGTCTAAGGCAGATGGTAACAGGAGGCAGGGAACACGATGTTTTACCCAGGTTCGGGCCCTCTTGATAGAGGTAAAACCCAATGTCCTGCTTGATTAATATTGATGATATGGGTATTACAAGAGTTGATCCACCACGAGATCGTAGAGGCTAAAGCCTAGAAGCTAGCCTATGGTATGATTGTTGTATATGATCTATCGACTAGTCTGGCCTCGGTTTATATAATGCACCAGAGGCCTAGGATAATAAGAGTCCTAGCCGAATACGCCGGTGGGGAGGAGTCCTTGTCTTGATCACCAAGTCTTGTGGAATCTACCATGTATGCGGCAACTGTCCGAACTGGCCCATGAGTATACGGCCATGGTGGTCCTCGGCCCAATCTAACAGATCGGGAGATGACGTGGTGAGTACCCCCTAGTCCAGGACACCGTCAACGGCGCTGCTCGTCATCAACGCCGACCACTGCGCCTCGGTCTTCTCTTCACGCCGGGCGGCCCGGGCATGTGCGTCCACGAGGCAATGCTCAATGGACTCCTGCATGCGCGCGATAGATGAATCGACGTGTTTCCCCCTCTTTGGCCTCTTTGTTGCCTTCGGGGCGCCCCTTGCCCGCGCCCGACGTCAGCTCGTCCGGCTTGTAGGTCTCTGTCGGTGTCAAAACCGGCGGATCTCGGGTAGGGGGTCCCGAACTGTGCGTCTAAGGCGGATGGTAATAGGAGGCAGGGGACACGATGTTTACCCAGGTTCGGGCCCTCTTGATGGAGGTAATACCCTACGTCCTGCTTGATTGTTCTTGATAATATGAATATTACAAGAGTTGATCTACCACGAGATCAAAGAGGCTAAACCCTAGAAGCTAGCCTATGGTATGATTGTATGTTGTCCTATGGACTAAAACCCTCCAGTTTATATAGACACCAGAGGGGGCTAGGGTTACACAAGGTCGGTTACAAAGGAGGAGATATACATATCTGTATTGCCTAGCTTGCCTTCCATGCCAAGTAGAGTCCCATCCGAACACGGGACGAAGTCTTCAATCTTGTATCCTCATAGTCCAACAGTCCGGCCAAAGGATATAGTCCAGTTGTCCGGAGACCCCCTAATCCAGCACTCCCTCAGTAGCCCCTGAACCAGGCTTCAATGACGATGAGTCTGACGCGCAGTGTTGTCTTCGGCATTGCAAGGCGGGTTCCTCCTCGATACACCATGGAAGAGTTTGAATGCAAGGATAGTGTCCGACCCCGCAAAATAAGTTCCACATACCACCGTAGAGAGAATAATATTTCCACAAATCTAATCTGCTGACACGTTTTGACAGCATGACATCATACCATGGCCCGGTTATTATTCGAACCGCTCTTCTCAACCAGCTCCGCACATATTGCGAGGCGGTTTTCTTGATACGTCTTGTCAAAGCAGAGATCATATTCCCCTTGTCACGGGAATCTCATCAATACGGGTGTGAGTAACCCAACCGTGCCTGTTGGTATGACTCCTAGATCTTAGGTAAGTCTCAAACGGCCACGAGGAGGACGCCTGATATTCACCCTCTTTAAAAAGGGGACAAGGCCTTTTCTTTTTTCCCTCTCGCGCTCAATCGAATCCTTCCCCCGCCTCAAGTTCCAAAACCCAAGCTCAGGTCAGGTGCTTCGGACCTTCAACTATGTCCGGATCCAACCTTCAAGGTCGGTGGATGCCTTCCTCCGTCACAGAGGAGGACCTCAAGAAGTTGAGAGAGGCTAGATATCTGACCGCCAAAATTTCGCATAGGTTGCCCGCCCGAGGGCAGGTTGTCCCCACTTCCGAACCCAACGAGAGCGTTGTGTTCATCTCCCACTTCCTCCAAGGACTAGGCCTCGCTCTGGATCCCTTTGTTAGGGGTCTTATGTTCTATTACGGGCTGGATTTTCACGATCTGGCCCCGGATTCCCTTCTTCACATCTCGCCATTTATTCTCGTATGTGAGGCCTTCCTCCGCATTACCCCTCACTTCGGCCTATGGCTCAAGACCTTCGATGTGAAGCCGAAGATGATCGAGGGGCAGCATGCAGCGTGCGGAGGTGCTTCAATAAGCAAAATCGCTGACGCTCCATGGCCAGAGGGTTCCTTCCCAGAGGTGTCCGGATTGTGGCAGCGGGAGTGGTTTTACGTCATAGCTCCCCGAAGTGCCAAGTGGGTAGCTGCTCCCGCCTTTCGCTCGGCCCCCCCACCGCAACTAATGTCATGGATCAGTAGGGGGCTGAGCTAGGGTCCAGCCACGGATGTGCCAATACTGCAAAGTCGTATCCGAGATCTCTTTGAAAGAGATTTCAGTCTGGTTATGGTAATGCAAGTTATGCTAGTTCGTCGAGTCCAGCCTTGCAAACGCCGGCCCCTCTGCATGTGGGAATTCAACCCGGAAGGACCCCGTGCTATTCAACATTTCCTCGGCATGACGCACGAAGAGATGTACAAATCATTCTTCGAACCCCAAATAGAGTGTCCGGACACCACCGAGGACGTGGGCCTGAGCTGCAACCGCCCCGCTGCCCAAGTAAGTAATCCCATGCCGAACCTGCCGTCCTTTTATTTATCATGGCATCATTCTAAAGAGCCGCCTTTTGACTAGGACTAGATAACAAAGGCGATGATGATTAGGTGTTCGGCCCCCCTTCTTGAGGGTTTGAACAATCCGATACTAGACAAGATGCTCGAGCTGGCGCCTTATCCATTGTCCTCAAAGGAAGATGATGGGGGGAATAAAGAGGGCGAAAGCGGGCCTCACTCGCTACTTATTCCAGCCGAGGGAATGAGAACCTCCGCGAGCGAGGACGATCAAAGGGAAGAATC
The DNA here is from genome assembly GCF_003073215.2 of Triticum urartu. Lineage (NCBI taxonomy): Eukaryota > Viridiplantae > Streptophyta > Magnoliopsida > Poales > Poaceae > Triticum > Triticum urartu. The sequence goes on from NC_053026.1 coordinate 233,073,632, forward strand.
TGACATTCTCTCTCCCCGGGGAAGGAAGAGGACTACCTCTGAAGATCCGGAAACCAAGGTTTCCAAACGGGAGAAGAAATCTTCATCAGAGGGTCCTGCCTCGGAGGGTATTCTTGCCGCACAATGTCCGCATGGGGATCAGCCCTCTACCGAGCTGTAAGTAATCGAAAAGTACTTAATAGTGAAAACATCCTACCTTACTTCCGAAGACAATAACCGATGCTTATAAATTGTAGTCCGGATTGCAGCCCTTCTCGACAGAGTTCATCTTCGGGGGATCTTCTTCCGGAGATGATGGAGAGCGAAACGCCTCCCCCGGACACCCCAGCTCAAGAAGCGAGTGACCTTGAAGTGTCGTCGCGAAGGGTATCTCCGTATCCACTAGGGCCAGAGGATAACCCTTTGGCTGCCCGGAGTCCCCAGTATCCGGCTCCTAAGGAGAGCGACAGCAAGGGTCCGTACAATGTGCGGTCGGACGCGTTGAAGGATCTTCTGGGGCAAGCTGCCGTCTCGGAAGCGCGTCATACGCTAATGGGTACAGTAATTGAAAGGATTTCATCCACTGAATGCGGTTTGCATGAAGCCTTTATGAGTCTGCTGAAAGGCTTCGAGGTATGTGAAATAATGTATGTTTTTAACAGTACCACATACGTTAGATATTCCCTATGCAGATGGTATCCCCTGAGACTCTGGTTGTCGTCGAAAACGGTGGCAAACAGAGGATCATAGTCCCAGGTAATAACCGGACCGCCTTTATGTGCAGGTGGCTAAAGCTCCAGTGGCTAGCCGGACTGATGGGTTTGCCGAGCTAAAGCGGCAACTTGGTGCAGCAGATGCCGACATCGTGCTGGTCAACAAGCGGCTTGACGAGGCATAGGGTGAGTGATTTTTCTGGTGATCGTCACATAATAAGAGTAGCATGATGCCAGTATCTTTAATATGTTGTGACTGCAGATGGAGCTACCACCGTGGAGACCCTTCGGGCGGAGCTTGCCCGAGCCAAGGAGCAAGCAAGGAGTAGCAATACGGCCGCTTTAAAGGCGGCCGACGAGTTAAGGGCGGAACAGGCCGCGCATTGCGAGAGCAAGGAAAAATTAGCAAAGATGGCTGTAGAGTTAAAAGATGCCGCTGACCGTTACCAGCTTCTTGAAGAAGAAAATCGGGCGAAGGCGACGGACCTGGAGAAGGCCTGGGTGGCTGCCAAGCAAGCTCGCTCCAAAATTAGAGCGACGAAGGAGGAGCTGAATCAAGCTATAGATATTGTGTCTGGGAAGCCCTTCTTGTTGCAGACTAAGTTCGGAGATCCAAAGTATGCTCCTCTAAACAGGCTATGGAGTTCTGCGGACGCGTACATGGATTTGGCTGCAAGTGCTGCTGATGCGGCCGAGTACTTCAAGGATCAGAAAGGTGGAAAAGCTGTTCTGGTCACAGTTTCACGCTCCAGTCCGTCCGCTGCTGTTGAATGTGCAATTGGCCAAGTGGGCCGTGCTCCATAGGTTGTCCGGACTTGCCATGAGGTCCATTGTGGAAAGATGTGGCCGGGAGGGCCAAGGCCGAATAGCTACTTTAGCTTAGTGCAACAATTCCTTGGTGTTGTGCCACGCATCGATGCTGTAAAGAGATCGACGTGCATAGAAGGTGCGCGGATGGCCTTTGCCCGTGTCAAGACATACTGGGCGGAGATGGAGGCCACCACTGTTGCGACATAGGGTTCGGCCGTAGGCCGAGTGGCTGCCGAGCACTACTTTGAAGAAGTTCTTGAAGACGCTCGTTCGATAGAGGCTCAGTGCTCGAAGAATATTATTTTCCAGTGACATTTATTCCCATTGTACAAACAATGTTTTACTGAATTATCAAGGCTGTATTTATACTTTTGCCCGAAAGTACAATGATGCCTCTTGTGCGGCCGTTTATGTATACATGTGTATAACCTGAAAGTTTGCAGTCGTCGGCTTCCGCCCCCACGCTTATAATGCGGGGGTGTTCGCAAAGGATGCATATCCACACTTGATCCAATGTCTTGGTCCATTAAGGAGGTGATAGCGCAACGAACGAGGCAATTGGACTATATTGCTTTAACACTTTCACTTAGCCATAGGAGTTTGACAGTGGGGCTACTATATAGCCCCTGGTACTTCTGCGCTCGTCCGAATATGGGTTGTGTATGTACATGACCGGGAAACAGCCCTTCGTTAATGCAGAGGGATCCCGAAGATTCTGATGAGTCATCGAGTGGTTGACCAGTCTCTCGCTATATCATGACAGTCAGTTTTCGGCTTTCTCTACTGAGGTTCTCAGACGGATGAACCAGGGCACAATCGCAGTAGTTCTCCTAGTGCTACCTTAGCCGATATAACGGAACATAAGGTACCAAAACGTGGGAGCCGGACAAACCCAACATTTGACCAAAGACATGATTCGGAGATGATGCATATAGGGCCAAACTCGCAACGCCGAACACTCCCTAAGGTGTTCGGTCTTTATAACATATATCAGGCTAAACAATGCCCTTAATAAGAAACCCCATATGTCTAGGTACGTGCAAAATTCTGGCATGGCCACATGCCAATAACACCAGCATCCTTCTCGGTTATGTGGAGTATCCGGAGGATTTGAGCAACAAGAGACAGTAAAAAAGGTTTATGCAGGGTCTTAATATAAAAAGAAATCTTTGGGCGGGTCCCTGCTGCACGTCTACGCCTGTGTCTCCGTTGTGCCGTGTCCTGGACGGGTGTTGCATGTTTGTCATCTGCAAAAGGAAAGGACTTAGGTGAAAGTTGCCGTGCCAAAAAGAAGAATTGGTTATTGTCAATGAACTATCAAAATTCAAGAGAAGCCTAGTTGAGCCGGGCTGGCCCTGATTACATGCGGGAAGCCCCTGGTATCGTTTTATGAGGGTTCGAAAACCAATCTCATGTGTATATGATGGAACGCCGGATTCGTCTAACCGTGTCCGTGGTCTCGACGACCTGACATTTTTTCTGGTTGGTGAGGCCGTCTAGTTCGTGGGTGTTAGCGCCGTCGCGTCCTCTTCCGTACGTAAAAAACGTTCGGTATTTCCGCTAGCTATGATGATGCCACCTGGACCGGGCATCTTGAGCTTGAGAAAAGCATAATGCGGTATTGCGTTAAAACGGGCGAAGGCCGCCCTTCCGAGTAGTGCTTGATAATCACTTCGGAATGGAGCGATGTGAAAAGTTAACGTTTCGCTTCGAAAGTTATCGGGAGAACCGAATACCACCTCTAGTTGTATAGAACCCATACAATGGGCCTCTTGGCTTGGTATTACTCCCTTGAAGGTAGTATTACTGTGGCTTATTTGTGTTGGATCTATCCCCATTTTGCGGACTGTGTCCTGATATATCAGATTTAGATCACTACCGCCGTCCATGAGGACCCGTGTGAAATGGTACCCATTTATTATTGGGTCTAACACCAAGGCCGTCGGTCCATCGCGCCGGATATTTGCAACGTGATCCCAACGATCAAAAGTGATCAGGCAGGCCAACCAGGGGTTGAACCTAGGGGTGACAGGGTCTATGGCGCGTGTGCGTCAGAGTGCATGATTGCTTCTTCTCTTTGTCACATGGATCGCGTTTACTATTTTAACCTCTAGTGGGAACTTTTTCTGTCCTCCGGCGTTTTGCTGGCGAGGTTCATCCTCGTCTTCGCTTGGTGTCTCTTCCCATTTGTGTTCGGCGTTTAGCTTAACGGCCTGCTTGAAGACCCAACATTCTCGGTGGGTATGATTTGCAGGTTTGTCTGGGGTGCCGTGAATCTGACAGAGTTTGTCAAGAATTTTGTTTAGGCCAGATTGTCCTTCTCCGTTGCCTTTGAAAGGCTTTTTCTGCTGACCTGGTCGGGAGCCCCTGAATTCGGCGTTTACCACCATGTTATCTGGGCTACCTTCTTTATTTCGAAGAATCGCTCTTTGACCAGGACTGGATAACAAAGGCAAAGCTGATCCGGTGTTCGGCTCCGCTTCCTAAGGGGTTGGACAATCCGGTGCTGGAAAAGATTCTCGAGACAGCACCTTGTCTAGTGCCCTCAATGGAAGACGAAGGGGGAATAAAGAGGGCGAAAGCGGCCTCCATCGCTATCTATTCCAATCGAGGGAATGAACGCCTCCGCGAGGGAGGATAACCAAGGGGAAGAATCTGACATTCTTTCTCCCTGGGGAAGGAAGAGGACCACCTCTGAAGATCCGGAAACTAAGGTTTCCAAACAGGAGAAGAAATCTCCACCAGAGGGTCCTGCCTCGGCGGGTATTCTGGCCGCACAATGTCCGCGCGGGGATCAGCCCTCTACCGAGCTGTAAGTAATCAAAAAGTACTTAATAGTGAAGATATCCTATCTTACTTCCGAAGGCAATAACCGATGTTTATAAATTGTAGTCCGGATCGCAGCCCTTCTCGACAGAGTTCATCTTCGGGGGATCTTCTTCCGGAGATGATGGAGAGCGAAACGCCTCCCCCGGACTCCCCAACTCAAGAAGCGGGCGACCTTGAAGTGTCGTCGCGAAGGGTATCTCCGTATCCACTAGGGCCCGAGGATAACCCTTTGGCTGCCCAGCATCCCCAGTATCCGGCTCCTAAGGGGAGCGACAGCAAGGGTCCGTACAGTGTGTGGTCGGACGCGCTGATGGATCTTCTGGGGCAAGCTGTCGTCTTGGAAGTGCATCGTATGGTAATGGGTACGGTAATTGAAAGGATTTCATCCGCTGAAAGAGGTTTGCACGAAGCTTTTATGAGTCTGTTGAAAGGCTTCGAGGTACGTCAAACCATATATGCCTTTAACAGTACCGCATACGTTAGGTATGCCCATGCAGATAGTAGCCCTAAGACTCTGGTTGTCGTCGGGAACGACGGCAAACAGAGGATCATAGTCCCAGGTAATAGCCAGATTGCCTTTATGTGCAGGTGGTTGAAGCTCCGGTGGTTAGCCGGACTGGTGGTTTTGCCGAACTAAAGCGGCAACTGGATGCGGCAGATGCCGACATCGTGCTTTTCAACAAGCGGCTTGACGAGGCACAGGGTGAGTGATTTTTCTGGTGATCGTCACGTAATAAGAGCAGCATGATGCCAGTATCGTTAATATGTTGTGACTGCAGATGGAGCTGCCATCGTGGAGACCCTTCGGGCGGAGCTTGCCCGAGCCAAGGAGCAAGCAAGGTGTAGCAATGTGGCCGCTTTAAAGGCAGTCGAAGAGTTAAGGGCTGAACAGGCCGCACATTGCGAGAGCAAGGAAAAAATAGCCAAGATGGCTATAGAGTTAAAAGATGCTGGTGACCGTTACCGGCTTCTTGAAGAAGAAGACCGAGAGAAGGCGATGGACCTGGAGAAGGCCTGGCTGGCCGCCAAGGAAGCCCGCTCCAAAATTAGAGCGACGAAGGAGGAGCTGAATCAGGCTGCATATATCGTGTCTGGGAAGCCCTTCTTGTTGCGGACTAAGTTCGGAGATCCGAAATATGCATCTCTGGACCGGCTATGCAGTTCTGCGCATGCGTACATGGATTTGGCTGCAAGTGCTGCTGACACAGCCGAGTACTTCAAGGATAAAAAAGGTCCCGAAGTGGAAAAGCCGTTCTGGTCACGGTTTAATGCTCCAGTCCGTCCGCTGCTACTGAATGAGCGATTGACTGGTTGGGACGAGCTGCATAGGTTGTCCGGACTTGCCATGAGGTCCGTTGTGGATCACCTGTGGCTGGGAGGGCCAAGGCCGAGTAGCTACTTTAGCTTAGTGCAACAATTCCTTGAAGCTGTGCCACGCATCGATTTTGTAAAGAGATCAGCGTGCATAGAAGGTGCATGGATGGCCCTTGCCCGTGTCGAAACATACTGGGCGGAGATGGAGGCCACCATTGTTGCGACACAGGGTTCAGCCATATGCCGAGTTGCTGCCGAGCGCTACTTTGAAGAAGTCCTCGAAGGCACTCGCTCGATAGAGGCTCAGTGCTTGAAGAATATTATTTTCCAGTGACATGTAGTCCCATTGTACAAACAATGTTTTTCTGAATTAATCAAGGCTGTATTTATACTTTTGCCCGGAAGTACTGTGATGCCTCCTGTGCGGCCGTTTATGTATATATGTATATAACCTGAAAGTTTGCAGTCATCGGCTTCCGCCCCCATGCATATAATGCGGTGGTGTTCACAAAAGATGCATATCCACACTTGATCCAACGTCTTAGTCTGTTAAGGAGGTGATAGTGTAGCGAACGAGGCAATCGGACTATATTGCTTTAACACTTTCACTTAGCCATAGGAGTTTGACAGTGGGGCTACTATATAGCCCCTGGTACTTCTGCGCTCGTCAGAATACGGTGCGCGTACGTACATGACCGGGAAACGGCCCTTCGTTAATGCGGAGGAATCCCGAAGAATCCGATTATTCATCGAGTGGTTGACTAGTCTCTCGCTATATCATGACAGTCAGTTTTCGGCTTTCTCTACTGAGGTGCTCATCCGAATGAACCAGGGCACAATCGCAGTAGTTCTCCCAGTGCTACCTTAGCCGATATAATGGAACGTAAGGTACCAAAACGTGAGAGCAGGGCAAACCCAACATTTCACCAAAGACATGATTTGGAGCTGATGCATATAGGTCCAAACTCGCGACACCGAACACTCCCTAAGGTGTTTAGTATTTATAACATATACCGGGCTAAACAATGCCCTTTATAAGAAACCCCATGTGTCCGGGTACGTGCAAAATCCTAGCTTGGCCACATGCCAATAATGTCGGCATCCTTCTCGGTTGTGTGGAGTCTCCGGAGGATGTGAGCAACAAGAGACGGTAAAAAAGGTTTACGCAGGGCCTTAATCTAAAAAGAAACCTTTGGGCGGGTCCCTGATGCACGTCTGCGCCAGTGTCTCCATTGTGTCGTGTCCTGGACGGGTGTAGCACGGTTGTAACCTGCAAAAAGAAAGAACTTAGGTGAAAGTTGCCATGCCGAAAAGAAGATTGAGTTATCAGAATTCCAGAGAAGCCTAGTTGAGCTGGGCTGGCCCTGATTACACGTGGGAAGCCCCTGGTATCATGTTATGAGGGTTCGAAAACCAATCTCATGCATCTATGATGGAACACCGGACTCATCTAACCATGTCCGTGGTCTTGACGACCTACCATTTTTTTCTGGTTGGTGAGGCCGTCTAGTGTGCGGCTGTTAAAGCCGCCGCGTCCTCTTTCGTACGTGAAGAACGGTTGGTATTTCCGCTAACTGTAATGACACCTCATGGACCGGGCATCTTGAGCTTGAGAAAAGCATATTGCGGTATTGCGTTAAAACGAGCGAAATCCGCCCTTCCGAGTAGTGCTTGAAAATCACTTCGAAATGGAGCAATGTGAAAAGTTAACATTTCACTTCGGAAGTTATCGGGTGAACCGAATACCACCTCTAGTAGTAGAGAGCCCGTGCAGTGGGCCTCTTGTCCTGGTATTACTCCCTTGAAGGTAGTATTATTGTGGCTTATTTGTATCAGGTCTATCCCCATTTTGCAGACTGTGTCCTGATATATCAGATTGAGATCACTGCCGCCGTCCATGAGGACCCTTGTGAAATGGTACCCATTTATTATTGGGTCTAACACCAAGGCCGTCGGTCCTTCGCGCCGGATATTTGTATTGTGATCCCTATGATCAAAAGTGATCGGGCAGGCCAACCAGGGGTTGAGCCTAGGGGTGACGGGCTTTATGGCGCGTGTGCGTTGTCCTGGTATTACTCCCTCGAAGGTAGTATTATTGTGGCTTATTTGTGCCTGGTCTATCCCCATTTTGCAGACTGTGTCCTGATATATCAGATTGAGATCACTGCCGCCGTCCATGAGGACCCTTGTGAAATGGTACCCATTTATTATTGGGTCTAACACCAAGGCCGTCGGTCCTTCGCGCCGGATATTTGTATTGTGATCCCTATGATCAAAAGTGATCGGGCAGGCCAACCAGGGGTTGAGCCTAGGGGTGACGGGCTTTATGGCGCGTGTGCGTTGTCCTGGTATTACTCCCTCGAAGGTAGTATTATTGTGGCTTATTTGTGCCTGGTCTATCCCCATTTTGCAGACTGTGTCCTGATATATCAGATTGAGATCACTGCCGCCGTCCATGAGGACCCTTGTGAAATGGTACCCATTTATTATTGGGTCTAACACCAAGGCCGTCGGTCCTTCGCGCCGGATATTTGTATTGTGATCCCTATGATCAAAAGTGATCGGGCAGGCCAACCAGGGGTTGAGCCTAGGGGTGACGGGCTTTATGGCGCGGGTGCGTCGGGGTGTGTGACTGCTTCCCCCCTTTGTCACCTAGATCATGTTTACTGTTTTAACCTCTGGTGGGAACTTTTTCTGTCCTCTGGCGCTTTGTTGGTGAGGTTCATCCTCGTCTTCGCTTGGTGTCTCTTCCCCTTTGTGTTCGGCGTTTAGCTTATCAGCCTGCTTGAAGACCCAACATTCTCTGTGGGTATGATTTGCATGTTTGTCTGGGGTGCTGTGAATCTGATAGAGTTTGTCAAGAATTTTGTTTAGGCCAGATTGTCCTTCTCTGCTGCCCTTGAAGGGCTTTTTCCGCTGACCTGGTCGAGATCCCCTGAATCTGGCGTTTACCGCCGTGTTATATGGGCTACCTTCTTTGTTTCGACGCTTCTTTTTGTTGCGCCGTGCTTTACCATTGCCATCCCTGACTTCGGATGTGCTTGGGTCGCTAGTGCTGCTACAGGCCAACCAGCTGTCCTCACTCGCACAAAAGCAGGTCATGAGGCTTGTTAAGACTGCCATTGTTCTCGGTTTTTCTTGACCGAGGTGTTTGGCGAGCCATTCGTCTCGGACGCTGTGTTTGAAAGCTGCTAAGGCTTTGGCATCCGGACAGTCGACAATTTGGTTCTTCTTAGTGAGGAACCTGTTCCAAAGCTTTCAGGCAGACTCTTCGGACTGTTGGATTATATGACTTAAATCGTCTGCATTCGGAGGTCGAACATAAGTCCCTTGAAAATTGGCCCGGAAAGCGTCCTCGAGCTCCTCCCAACTTCCAATTGAGTTTTCGGGGAGGCTTTTCAGCCAGTGCCTAGATGGCCCTTTAAGCTTGAGGGGCAAGTATTTAATGGCATGGAGATCGTCTCCACGAGCCATATGGATGTGGAGGATGAAGTCCTCTATCCAGACTCCAGGGTCTGTGGTTCTGTCGTACGCCTCTATGTTCACCAGTTTGAATCCCTCTGGGAATTCATGATCCAGCACCTCATTAGTGAAACATAAGGGGTGTGCGGCACCCCTGTATTGGGATGCGTCATGGTGTTCGGATGGTTGTAGTATTCGGTGTTGGTTGTGTACCATAGCACGCTTCCTAGATCCGTAGATAGATCTGGTCGCACCGGATTTTTGACGCAAGTTCTCACGTAGATCGTGTGTTGACTTATGTGTGACTTTGTTAGCCGCTCTATCGCGTTCACAGGGTGGTGGATCTGGCCCGGTTGGCCGTATCACTTTTCGACTGTATGGGCTCTAAGGTCTCATCGTCGAATTCCGGTAATAGCTTGTGCTTTGGGTAGGTTTTTGGATGATAACTTCCACCATACTTTGTTACTTTGTTCCACTTGCTATTGAGCATATCTTGTGCAATCTTGAGCCTTTGCTTCTGTTTCTTCAGGCCTCTTGCTGTGGCAGTAAGTTTTCTGCGGAGGTTCTCTTGTTCCAAGTGTGTTTCCGGGATGATGGGTGCATCTTCGTCCGAACTGCTTTCTTCCCTAGACGGGGATTTATGAGGCTTATATTTGGCGTCGTCGTGTTCAGATGTCGGATCCGCACTATGTCTGCGGTTTGCATCTTGATCATTTTCTGCCACCGGAGTGGTGCAGTTGTCGTCTCTTCCAGAGTCGCGTGGACTATTATTGTCACTGTTCTTGCTATGTCGGGGCTTAGAGCGGCGCCGCTGACGTTGGTGCTTGGTGGGGTCATCCTCCGTCCTCTCATCGCCATTTGCTTCTTTGGGGGTGTCCACCATGTATATATCATATGATGAGGTGGCGGTCCAGTGCCCTGAGGGTGGTGGATCCTGTTCGTCTTCGGCTTCGTCGTCCATACCGTCGAAGTCTTCGGAGCCGAAGTCGAGCATGTTGGTTAAGTCGTCGACAGTGGCTACTAAGTGGGTGGTGGGTGTGCAGCGAATTTCCTCGTCGCCCGCATCCCATTCTAGCCGGACATAGTTCGTCCAAGGTTCTCCTCACAGGGAGAGAGACCTTAAAGAATTTAGCACATCCCCTAAGGGTGAGTGCTGAAAGATGTCCGCGGAGGTGAACTCCATGATCGGCGCCCAGTTGGATTTGACGGGCACGGATATGAGTGGCTCGGAGTCCATGGCCGTAGATGAATCCAGTGGTTTGGCGACACGGCTCTCGTAGGGGGTGAAGTTAGTATCCGGCTCTATCGCCACTGAGAGTGCGGCCTCCATGGCGGGGTCCATCCCTCCGCTCTCGGATGGCGCGACTTGCTCTTGATTGATGGACGGAGTAGCTGCGGATGCGATCTCCTGAATAATGTCCGACGGCAGAGTTACATCATGCTTGTCAAGACTGTACGGCGCGTCCAACATGGGCCCGAATCCGTCGAAGATCAAATCTCCGCGGATGTCGACAGTGTAGTTCAAGTTTGCAAATCTGACCTAATGGCCAGGGGCGTATCTCTCAATCTACTCCAGATGGCTGAGCGAATTCACCCGCAGTGAAAGCCGCCGAATATGAAGATTTGTCCGGGGAGGAAAGCCTCACCCTGGACCACATCGCTAGCGATGATCGAAGGAGCCATCAAGCCTTATGGTGGCGACACAGTGGAACTCTCAATGAAAGCACCAATGTCGCTGTCAAAACCGGCCGATCTCGGGTAGGGGGTCCCGAACTGTGCATCTAAGGCGGATGGTAATAGGAGGCAGGGGACACGATGTTTTACCCAGGCTCGGGCCCTCTTGATAGAGGTAAAACCCTATGTTCTGCTTGATTGTTCTTGATGATATGAGTATTACAAGAGTGGATCTACCACGAGATCAGAGAGGCTAAACCCTAGAAGCTAGCCTATGGTATGATTGTCTGTTGTCCTACGGACTAAAACCCTCCGATTTATATAGACACCGGAGGGGGCTAGGGTTACACAAGGTCGGTTACAAAGGAGGAGATATACTTATCCGTATTTCCTAGCTTGCCTTCCACGCCAAGTAAATTCCCATCCGGACACGAGATGAAGTTTTCAAATCTTGTATCTTCATGGTCCAACAGTCCGGCCAAAGGATGTAGTCCGGCTATCCGGAGACCCCCTAATCCAGGACTCCCTCAACCACCTTGCCAAACTCATGGCAAGGCACACAATAGGTCTGGTACAAACCATGGAATACTTTATAGAACCTATAGCTGAGGCATAGTGAATGACTTTCATTCTCTCTCTATCTTCTGCCGTGGTCGGGCTTTGAGTCTTACTCAACGTCATACCTTTCAATACAGGCTAGAACTCCTTCTTTGACTAATCCATTTTGAACTCCTTCATAGTCTTGTCAAGGTATGTACTCATTGAAAATCTTATCAAGCGTCTTGATCTATCTCTATAGATCTTGATGCCTAATATGTAAGCAGCTTCATCGAGGTCTTCCATTGAAAAATTCTTATTCAAGTATCCTCTTATGCTTTCCAGAAATTCTATACCATTTATAACGAACAATATGTCATCCACATATAATATCAGAAATGCTACAAAGCTCCAACTCACTTTCTTGTAAATATAGGCTTCACCATAAGTCTGTATAAAACCATATGCCTTGATCACCTCATCAAAGCGTATATTCCAACTCTAAGATGTCACTAGTCCATAGATGGATCGCTAGAGTTTGCACACTTTGTTAGCACCTTTAGGATCGACAAAACCTTCTCGTTGCATCATATACAACTCTTCTTTAAGAAATCCATTAAGGAATGCAATTTTGACATCCTTTTGCCAGATTTCATATAAAATGCATGATGCAGAGCATCCTACGATCATCCCCATGTACACTACATCTACTCTCCAAGAACCAAGAGGACATAAGATGAGACCGTGACTATACGCCATTGAACACAAGGTGAACTCGCTCCTCTCTGAGCCATCACTTTCCACATGTGAGACATGGCAACTACATCAAATTTATGTGCTATGCATGACCAGGAACCAAGGCAGCTAGGAGCATTGGACGAGAAAGCGAGGAATCAGAGCAAGAGAAGGAGCTGCTGGGAAGCTACATCTCTCGGACGACTGACAACCACCGGACGATCGAGCCACACCGGACGTACGACACGTAGAGTCTTCACCAGCCAGAACAACTACAGCCGAAGGCCAAGTCTACAGTGACTGGACAACCGATCGAGACTGGACGTCCGACACTCCCCAGTGCCCGGACCACAGCCCACCACCAGATATCCGAGGCCACTGAATCAGAGCCAAAACATCGGATGTCCAAAGATTTATGTACGACCGGACGCCCGCTAGCGACCGGACGACCGACACCCGTCGGATGTCCTACGCCTGTCTGCGCATAGAGATTGGGCCTGAGGCCCATGTATCCCTCTCCCACTTACCCATTCAGAATATATATTCTCCTCCACCTCCACCTAGTTAGGGTTAGCATTCACTGCAAAAAAGACACATCCATGACATTTTGGGTCGAATGAATTTTTTTTGTCATGCTTATGACACTTCTATGATGATAACTGTGACAAAACCCGGTATCATCATAGATGTGGTGGGATCCTACTTTTATTATAAAAAGTCATGACAGAAAATGGGCTTTTCATCCTGGGCGGGCTGGTGACGTGGCTGCATGACATTCTTTGGGCCGTCCATGACGGAAAAAATCATGGTAGAAGTGAGGGCGAGGAAAATATCATGGAGTTCCCGGTTACGGTGGGTGGTCTGGGGCTGAGCGGTGCACGTTTCTCACGTACACGTACGAGCTTGGGTGCGAGGCGTTGGGCTCTAACTGAACCCGAGCGAGGCATTCGCCTACCGAACTCGAGCGATTGCACTGCAGGCTACGCGTTACTGAACCCGAGCAATTGATCGATCTGACTGTTAACTGAACACGATCGAGCAATTCCTTTGCTACTGCTACTAACTGAACACGATCGTACCTGCTGCCTCTTGATGAATAGTGAGCGTTGTTGGGGGTTCGATGACCAGTTCTCGATGGGGGTTGGATGAACAGGACCCTGTGGTAGTAGAGGCCGCTGCCTCTAGATGAACAGGATCCTGATGGAGCCGGTTGGGGGTGGATGAATAGGACCCCGTGGAGGGCTGATTGAACAATAGCCGGTGGAGGGTTGGATGAATAGTAGCCTGTGGAGGGGTGGTTGAACAGGACCCCGTGGAGAGGGCTGGTTGAATAGTAGCCGGTGGAGGAGCGGTGGAGGCTGGATGAACAGGAGCCCGTGGATGACCAATAGCTGGTGGAGGAAGGAGGGGAGACGCCATTGTTAAACAGTCACATGTGGAGGCTGGAGGAGATCGATGGTGGAGATGAACAGTAGCACGTGGAGTCCCGTTTGGTGGTATGCCACACCCCACCCAATGAACAGGACCCCCGTGTCGACCGTAGCGCTCCAACACAAGTCTATCCTCCGTTTTGCGGTACACCACACCCCTCCCGATCAGCAGGACCCAGTTTCGACCGTAGGAGGTCGAAGAGAAGTCTTTCTTCCGTTTTGTGGTACACCACACCCCTCCCGGTGAGGGAGTCCTGGACAGGGGGGTCCTCGGGTGTCCGTACTATTGATATGGGCCGGACTATTCGGCCATGAAGATACAATATAGAAGGCTTTCTCCCGTGTCTGGATAGGACTCTCACTTGCGTGGATGACAAGCTAGGCGGCTGGATGTATTATTTCCTTTCGATGTAACCGACTTTGTACAACCCTAGTCCCCTCTGGTGTCCATATAAACCAGAGGGGTTAGTCCGTAGAGAGAGAAGACAATCATAATTAGATAGGCTAGACTTCTAGGATTTTAGCCATTATGATCTCGTGGTAGAACAACTCTTGTAACCCCCATACTCATCAATATTAATCTAGTAGGACGTAGGGTTTTACCTCCATAGAGAGGGCCTGAACCTGGTTAAACATTGTGTTCCCTGTCTCCTGTTACCATCAACCTCAGACGCATAGTTCGGGACTCCCTACCCGAGATCCGCCGGTTTTGACACCGACATTGGTGCTTTCATTGAGAGTTCCGTTGTGCCATCGCCAAGATGTTCGATGCCCCATCAATCATCCACTACAATAGTGTCTAGGGAGAAACCTTTCTCCCCAAATAGATAATCGTGTTCGACGGCTTTGCACTGCGGGCGAACTTGCTTGGCCATCTAGAGCAGATCGATAGCTACGCCCCTGGCCATCAGGTCAGATTTGGAAGCTTGAACTACGTCGCGGACTTCTGCGGAGACTTGATCGTCGATGGATTCGAGTCCGTGGCAGTAGCCGCTCCCTGTCACCACGATGAACATGGCTTAAATCTGTCATCGAACTACACCGAGGAGATAGAACCTGCAACTGCTCCAGCTCTAAGTCTGGAGCAGGCCATGCCATCCGAGGACAGGAGGATCAACCCCACCACAGAGGCCACAGATTCAGTGGCGTTGGAGCCACACACAGACCCAAACTCAAGTGAGATCTGTGTTGCCAGAACCACGGACATGCTTCCGGCTGCTTGTTCGGAAGCATGTGCGTCCGTGCACGATGAGCTTGACCGGGCGTCGATCGTCGAATTCAGCTCCGTGGACATCTTCCGGCACTTGCCTTTAGGCGATGTGCTAAACTCATTAAAAACACTCTCCTTAGCGGGGGACTCATGACCGAATTATATCCGGTTCGAACTGGAGGCTGATGACGAATTTCACTTCCCACACCCGCCCACTTAATAGCCACTGTCAAAGACTTAACTGACATGCTCGATTACAGCTCGGACAACATCAACGGTATGGATGACAATGCCGGAGAAGAATAGGCCCAAAACCCGCCGTTTACCGGACGCTGGACGTCCACTTCCTCGTATGACGTATACATGGTGGATGCACCAAAATAGAATAGCGGCGATGACAAAGAAGATACAATTTAAGATAAACCTCCCGAGATACAACCAAAGCGCCGACGTCAGCAGCGCCGCTCTAAGTCACGCCGCAGCAAAGACAGCAACACCGACACAGGAGAAGATAACACTCTGGACGATGCCGAAGACAACGAAGACCCCGTTGAGGCAACTACAGAACAAAATGAACGGGAAGACGGGCAAGTTAGGCCTCAAGCGACCACTCAAAAGATACTCGAAGCGCAAATTATTACCTCAATTCGATGACGAGGCATGGTTGCCCATGCCATCAGCGCACAATGCGCCTGACCGACCACCACGTGGCCGGGACAAAGTGGCAACCCAGGGTGAACACTATCCTGTACCACCTCACCATAAAGACAAAACTACTCAGAGATACACATATGATCTCTGGCAGGGCCTGAAGAATAAAGCAAGTCTGGCCAGATCGATCTATGTATCACGGGGGCATGCCCCGACGCGTGACGACGGCTATCGAGTTGAGCATGGCAAGTATAGTTACGTCCTAGCCAAAAATCACTGACGGACTCCATACGAAGTACATCGCGACCTGGCCTGACATAGAGGCGCCGCACACCCCCTCAGCTTCAGTGATGAAGTAATGGAACATGAATTCCCAGAAGGGTTCAAACCCGTCAATATCGAATCATGTGATGGAACCACAGATCCTACGGTATGGATTGAAGACTTTATCCTCCATATTCACATGGCACGCATCGATGATCTTCATGCCATCAAATACGTACCCCTAAAACTCAAGGGGCCAGCCCGACACTGGCTGAGCAACTTGCCTGGAAACTCTGTTGGCAGCTGGGAGGACTTGGAAGAAGCCTTCCTTGACAACTTCCAAGGTACATATGTTCGACCTCTGTATGCCGACGACTTAAGTCACATAGTCCAACAGCCCGGAGAGTCAGCCAGGAAATTCTGGAATAGATTCTTAACCAAAAAGAACAAGATCGTCGACTCTTCGGACGCCGAAGCCCTGGCAGCATTTAAACATAGCATACGAGACGAATAGCTCGCTCGACACCTCGGCCAAGAAAAAGCCAAAGTCCATGGCAGCCCTCACGGCACTCATGACCCACTTTTGCGCGGGTGAAGATAGCTGGTTAGCCCGTAGTAATAATAATACAAGCGAACCTGGCACTTCGAAAGCCAGAAACAGCAACGGCAAGCCCTAACGCAACAAACATAGACGACGAGACAATGGTGATAGTACCAAGGACACGGCGGTCAACGCCGAATTCAGTGGCTCCAAGTCTGGTCAGTAGAAGAAGCCATATAAATGAAATAATTAGGGCCCTTCTAGCTTGCATACTCGATCGCCCATGTCAGATCCACGGCACCCCTGATAAACCAGCCAATCATACCCACAGGAGTTGTTGGGTCTTCAAACAGGCCGACAAGTTAAATGCCAAAGACAAAGAGAAGGGGTCGCAAAGCAAGAACGACGAGGAGGAGCCCCGTCCACCAAACACAGGGGTACAGAAGAAATTTCCTCCGCAAATCAAAACGGTGAACATGATATACGCCACCCATATCCCCAAGAGGGAGCGCAAACACGTGCTCAGGGACGTCTATGCGATAGAGCCAGTTGCCCCAAAATTCAACCCATGGTCGTCATGCCCGATCACTTTCGATCGTAGGGATCATCCGACCAGTATCCGTTGTGGTGGGTCAGCCGCAGTGGTCCTCGATCCGATAATGGATGGATTTCATATCACACGAGTCCTCATGGACGGCGGCAGCAGCCTCAACCTGCTTTACCAGGATACAGTGCGCAAAATGGGCATCGACCAATTAAGGATCAGGCCCACCAACACCACCTTTAAAGGAGTTATACCAAGTGTAGAGGCCCGCTGCTCGGGCTCAATCACATTGGAGGTCGTCTTCGGATCTCCTGACAACTTCCGAAGCGAGGAGTTAATCTTCGATATCGTCCCCTTCTGCAGTGGTTATCACACACTGCTCGGACGAACTATGTTTTCCCGATTCAATGCGGTGCCACATTATGCTTATCTCAAGCTCAAGATGCCCATACCATGCAGTGTCATAACAGTCAATGGAAATACAGACCGCTCCCTCCGTACCGAGGAGCACACCGCTACCCTGGCAGCAGAAGTACAGAGCACCCTCTGCAAACAGAACCTTAAGTCGGCAGTCATACTCACGGACACTGTCACACTAGTACGGACTACCATGTGCTAGGACAGCCCAGCTTGTCAAGAGCTCAACTAGCAATTCGGCCTCAGTCCCAGACCACACCAAGTGGCGGCATTCGTGTCGAGCGTACATAACTACACACTCAATATACCGTGGGCATAGACGGAGGCATAACTAGATTGTGATCCATAATAAGGCTCGACCTCCCCTGGACACACATACTTTTAATTTTTCTTTTTTCCCTCCTTAGGTTTCCTTTCCGCAGGTCCCTCTCGCCGGCCTCATAATCGGTCCTATCGAAGAACGGACACACCAAGGTGGCAAATAGCGCAGAGGTGCGGGGAATCTCTAGATGTCCCTCTTGGCAATCACTCTACCTGTTTTCAGGACCTGTACGCAGCTCCTCCTTGGTCTTGGCATGTCAAATAGCCACTGTTGCTTCTCGCACTTTTTTGTTCATGAAAGCTCTGACATATTAATTAAAATTATAATGGAAACAGTTTGCGGCCCAAAATACGTGGCACCTTCTTCTTCTTCTTTATTTTTTCAATTTTAATTTGCATCCTTAGACCTTGGTACGCCATAATCCGCTAGGGGCTTTATTGTGCCCACACTATGGCAACAAGTCCGAACACTTTATAGTACAGTTCGGCACCTCGAATTTAGCATTATATGCATTGGCTCCGAATCATGTCTTTGGTCAATAGTTGGGTTGCCCGACTCCTATGCTTACTACCTTACGTTCCACTATATCGGCTAGGGCAGTAAAGGGAGAACTACTGCGATTGTGTCCCGGTTTATCCGGATGAGCACCTCAGTAGAGAAAGCTGAAAACTGATTGTCATGATGCGGCGTGAGCCGGTCAGCTCTTCGGAGGTTTCAAATCTTTAGCGATTTGTCCCACATTACGTGGCGAATCGGTTCTCATCCGATCAGGTGTTTAAAACACCCTAGTCTGGACACTAGGGGCTACGCCTATATTTTCATTGTCAAATTCCTATGGCTAAGTGAGGGTAATAAAGCCACATAGTACAATTGCCTGGTTCGTTGCGCTAAACACCTCCTTGAAGTACCAAAATCTTGGATAAAGCGTGTTTAGATTCATCCCGAACACCCCCGTACTACCTACGTGGGGGCTGAAGCCGGCGACTGGCCAACTCTCAGATTTGATAAAAATGGCCGCACAGGAGGTAAATTTTTTAACTAAAGAAAACAGCAAAGCATTATATTACATATCAAGCCTTGTTTTTATCATACAGGGCGGGATTACATGAATGTATTCATTCAAAAATTATGTCCTTAGCACATTGCTCTACCACAATGCGGGATCCCACCAGAACATCTTCAAAATACCGCTCGGGCGTGCGGTGCTCCTTGCCCGCAAGCGGTCCTTCAGTCGCGAGCTTGACGGCATCCATCTTCGCCCATTGTATCTTCACACGGGGGAAGGCCATCCGCGCACCTTCTATGCAGACCGACCGCTTGATGGCATCAAGCCACAGGCAGGCATTGACCAGCCGCTTCACGAGGCCGAAGTAGCTACCGGGTATAGCTTCTATAGGACACAGCCGGATTATTAAATCCTTCATGGCTAGTTTGGACACCCTATGCAGCTTGACCAACAATTTTAGCTGGTCGCTAAAGGGCATCGTATGTTCTCGTGCAAGGTATTGCGACCAGAACAACTTCTCCGTTGAGCTCCCCTCTTCGGCCCGGAAGAATTCCGCAGCATCAGAAACACTGTGCGGCAAATCCTCAAACGCCCCTGGAGAACTCCAAATCCGAGTCATTAAGAGATACCTCGAGCTCACATACTTTTTTGCATAATGAAAGCCTTACCCACCGCGATTTTCTTTGCCTCCTGCATCTTACGGAGGGAGCCTTGGGCTTCGGCTCAGGCCTATTGTGTACTTTGGCGGGCCTTAGCAAGTTCAGACTCTTGGTCTGCATTCTGGCGCTCCAAGGATTCACATTTCTTCACTGCATCCTGGAGCTCCTAACGGACCTCACCAACCCTGGCCTCATGCTTTTCTCGGGCGCCTTTTTCATTTACCGCTCTCTCCTCGGCCTCGGCCAGCGCCTTTTTGAGGGCCTCTACCTCTGTCGCCGCCCCTTATAAATGTCATGGCACTGTGATCAGCTTACATTATTCATCCCTTCCGGACATACACAATATCATTGCATACCTTGGGTATTCTCCAGCTGGTTTTTCGCATGGCCGAGCTCTTCCTCAGTCCGTTCTAGCTTCCACTTCATTCCGGAGACTTCGGCAGCATGAGAAGTCGCGGCCAGCAGCGACGCCTGCTTATTCACAAAGACATGTATGATTCGTTTCCTGCTAATAGCTATCTGATCCTCTGTTCGGCTTTTCTTTCCAAACACCGGACATAGTCTCAGGGGCTACTGTCTATACTGTAACATTTTTTTCACATAAATGCAGCGCTCACCTCAAAGCCTGTTGCTACCCCTTGAGCACTGCGTTGGATTTCCCCGAAGAGGAAGGGATGATGGAACAAAGTAGCGTAAGTATTTCCCTCAGTTTTTGAGAACCAAGGTATCAATCCAGTAGGAGGCTACGCTCGAGTCCCTCGTACCTACACAAAAACAATAGCTCCACGCAACCAAAGCTCTTAGGGGTTTTCAATCCCTTCACAGTCACTTACGAAAGTGAGATCTGATAGAGGTGATAAATAATATTTTTGGTATTTTTGGTGTAGAGATGCAAAGTAAAAAGTAAAAGCAAAGTAAAAGGAAAGCAACAATAAAATGATGGAGATTAATATGATGAGAAAGAGACCCGGGGGCCATATGTTTCACTAGTGGCTTCTCTCAAGAGCATAAGTATTCTAAGGTGGGTGAACAAATTACTGTTGAGCAATTAACAGAATTGAGCATAGTTATGAGAATATCTAGGTATGATCATGTATATAGGCATCACGTCTGAGACAAGTAGACCGAAAAGATTCTGCATCTACTACTATTACTCCACTCATTGACTGCTATCCAGCATGCATCTAGAGTATTAAATTAAAAAACAGAGTAACGCCTTAAGCAAGATGACATGATGTAGAGGGATAGTGATGAGGACATGGCTACCACAGCTATACCCATATCCCCTGCTGTTTTACTCGTTGGAACAGTTGCTAGAGCTCAGATACACCAATTAGATTATCAGGTACTTACATTTCTTGGTAATGTTTCTAGTGTTCATGAGAATATGATGCTGCCTAACTTAGATACATTTGTGTTGCTTGCAATTCAAGGGCCTAGCACAGATAAGAAGGTTGAGCATTGGAGCATGGTCAAGCACGGAGATGAAGGTGCATGCGAAGAGAACAAGAACGGAGGTTCAAGTGGAGATTTCCGGAATTTGAAGCCACCATGATAACATACAAGAAGATGGACGAAATATACAAGATGGCCTTTCATAAATTTCGTCCATAGCTTATTATTGGTGTTGTGCCACCTTATTTTGGGCTAGGCCCATGTAATTTATTTTTAGAGTCCATATTGTAGGGGAAACGTCTTAGGAGGTGTTCTAGTCCCACCTTGCCAAGGGTGGACAAAATCCCCTCTCTTTTCCCTATAAATATAGCCCTTCAGGCATCATTTAAACTTGGGTTTTAATTAGTTAAAAGTTAGCCACTGTTGCAACTTCGTGTACTTTGTTTGTGTCCAGCGACCAGACCAAGACCACTTATGAAACCCCACTTTTATTAATACTTCATCCATATTCGCAATATTCAGATTGCTTAATCATATTCTTGCTTGTTCTTCGATTGCTTGCAGGAATAGACCTTCGTGGTCAGGTTGATCGTGCTCCGGCGTGGTCAATAACCTCTCGGAGTTGGTTTAGCGATTGCTAAGGCGCAACGTCGTTGCATGTTTGTAGTCGGATCGTCAAAGTCATCTCCACCAAATCGATAGTTATCATCTCATCGAAAAATCGGGACACCCTCGCCTCTATCAAGTGGTATCAGTTTTCAGGTTGCTCGGTGAGATTTTACAGTTTTTCTTAGTTTAGATCGAGTTTGTTCTTCATACCTACAGTCCACGAAAAAGCCAAAAAAAAGTTAGATTAGTTCATCAGTGTCCAAGAAAGTCCAAGCCTTTTGCTATTATCACTTAGTTTTTGCATTGTTGAATTTTTGGTTGCATCGTGTGTCGAGTTGCTGGTTTTTAGTGTCTAGATTTTTAGAGTTTCGAGTTCTGGTCACGCTTTTGTTCACGCCGCATCCACATACACCATCTTTGTTGTCATCTTCCGCTGCCACCACTCACCGCCGTCGTTCTTCGTCATCATCTCATCAGTTTATCTTGCAGCCGTATTCATCTTGGAGAGAGAAAATTGAGTTGCTATGTTGGAACAAAAAAAAGAGCATAAAGGATTGCTGATCGGTTGTTTATCTCGGAAGAAAGAGTTGTGCAAAAAGAAAAAGAGCAAATTTCATATAGAAGAGGTGGAGATCGGAGAAAAAAAGGTTGGTGTGTTGGTTGTTTGGGCGTACAGATCTGTTTGCTTTGGAGAAAGATTTTGGAAGTTAAAAAAATCAATTGTCTTGGATCATCACGTTTGGAGACAAAAAAGGAGGTCTTGCTAGTTGGCTGATTTCGGTTGGTGGTTTCCATGTTCTGGAAATTTTCTAGGCGAAAATAAAAGAAAAAAGGAGGGCGTGGTATTACTTGAATAGTTTACTAGTTGGTTTAGCAAGAGACAAAAATCACCAAAAAAAGGGAAAGGAAAGTCCATCGTTGATCTGTTTCCTAGTTGGAAGGAAATTACAACACGAAAAAAAGAAGGAAAGTCTGATCCGCAAAAAAAGGGCAAGCGCTGATCTGTTTCTATAAATCCCTGATTGTTCATGCTAAACAAGGAAATCATAAAAAGAGCAACGAAGGAAGTGCTGATTTGTTTCCAAGTATCAGAAGTTTGGTTTCTTTTTGGAGAGTGAGAAGGAGAAGAAAGATCCAATAATACAAGGAGCAGCCAACGTTGGAGTAAAAAAATCGTTTCGAAGGAAAGGCATCATGAGGTAATATTGTGCAGATTTTGAGAACTAAATATAGCAGTGTAGTTCTTGGAAAGATTCGTAATCCTTGAAGGCAAAGAAGGAAAGTGAGGGGAAAAAGGAGTTGACTACGAATTGTAGAGGGACAGAGGGTTTTTTTTGAGGGAAGGCCATCATGGCTAGCTTTATTAACTTAGATAGGAATTACATCGTCCACAAGGTTTGAGACAAGACAGCCTGGTGGCTCATTCGTCCAGTGACTACAAAGTTTATTACAATAACTGTAATTCGCTAGCACATGCGCCGCTTGGTTTGAACTACGATAGCAATGCTTGAATTTGACCTTCCCGATCAACGACGAAATATCCACACATTTTGCAAAAATTGCCGCAGCTTCATCCCACCATCTTGTATCGCCTGCACAAGATTCAATTACTATCAACGAGTCCGACTCCGCTTCTACCCACGGGAAGCCTAGCGAGCTTGCAAAATTCAGACCGTCCCGCATTGCCAATGCCTCGGTCATCACCACGCTGGATGTGTGAGGGATATAAGTACACCGAGCAGCTAGAAAAGATCCATTCGCATCCCTGATCACTGCTGTAGTAGCTCCTTCTCTTTCTGCCACATAAAATGCTGCATCAACATTAAGTTTTACAAACCTGGACTCTGGCTTCTTCCATCTATCTTGCACTGGTGCAATTTTCTTTGCATTCGCTTGCTGGAAGTTATTAGCTATAGCCAGAATTGACACTGGCCATTTAAAAGACGGTGGGGGAGAGCCATTGTGAGTGGTCTCACGTCTAATCCACCAGAGGTACCATCCTCCGACCGCGATAAGTTGCTTTACATGCAGGTTGGGCTTGAGCGGCACTTGTCTTGCTGGAGCTAAGAGGATATGCTCCAAGACGATCGACCCAGAACGGTTAACCAATTTCACTTCATTGATGTAGTCCAATATTCCTAGGCATGACCAAAGTTCTGTAGCATAGGAACATTCAAAAAGAAGATGCTTTACATGTTCAGCCGCTCGGTGACAAATGGGGCAAGCTCCATCTGAACCGACATGCCTATTAGTGATTATGGACTTTAGAGGTAAAATTCCATGGAGTGCCCGCCAACAAAAAAATTGAATTTTACGTGGGATTTGAAGCTTCCACAATGTACTCCAAACAGCTGGGGGTACTAGACCTTCCTGGCTGCGCTAGCCCATTTGCATGTGCCCAGAAAGTTTGAAACCATTGAGTGTGATAAGCTGAACGGACTGAAAAAATACCTCTGCGATCTGGATGCCACGCTATAAAATCCTCAAAGGCATTGTAGTTAAGTGGAATTTCCAGAATTCTACGGACATCAACAGGGTTGAAAATAGAAGTGATTAAATCTTCCTCCCAATTGCCACTTGTGGGGTCGATGAAGTCATTAACAGTGGTTAGGACAGTTTGTCCACGCGGGGTAATCACCCTCCTATCTGCACTATTAGGAATCCATGGATCCCTCCAGATGTTCACTTGCTCTCCAGTCCCAATCTGCCGGATGTATCCCAGTTTGAAGGTCTCTAAGCCCTTCATAATGCTTTGCCATGTAAAAGAAGCCCCATTCTTAAGAGTGGCCTGTAATAAGTTCCCATTGGGGAAATACTTTGCCTTTAGTACTCTTGCACATAACGACTCCGGGTTATTTATTAATCTCCAACATTGCTTAGAGAGCATTGCTAGATTAAAGGAATATTGATCACGGAATCCCATCTCCCCTTCACTCTTAGGATAGCAAAGTTTTCACCAAGTGTACCAATGCATTCTCTTATGTTCTTCATCATCCCCCCACCAGAACTGGGAAAATTAAATCTATTATCTCTTTGCATATTCCTTTAGGTAAACCAAAGACTAACATAGCAAAAACAGGAATAGCTTGTGCCATAGACTTGAGAAGGATCTCCTCCCCCCCCCATGGATAGCTGCTTTTCCATCCATCCCTTAAGCCTTTCCTTAATCCTTTCAACAAAATGCTTGAAGCAATCACTTTTGTCCGCTCCCACCATTGCAGGTAGTCCAAGATATTTATTAGATAAGGCCTCAGTATCAATGTGCGACAATTGACATATTTCAGCCTTAGAAGCAACTGGAGTGTTAGGACTAAAGAAAATACTCGACTTAGCAACACTCACCATTTGCCCCGAGCTTTGGCAATAAGTTTCCAGAACATGCTATAAGGAAGCTGCATTTAGCGTGTCTGCCTTCATAAGAATTAGAGAATCATCAGCGAATAAGAGGTGTGACATTGACGGTGCATTTCCGCACACTCTAATCCCTTCTATGCCACCAGCTTCTTCTTCATACTGCAAAAGACTGGATAGACCCTCTGCACAAAGAAGGAACAGATAGGGGGAGAGGGGGTCCCCCTGCCTAATTCCCCTTGTCGGGCTAAAACCTTCTGTTTCCTGTGAATTAAATCTCACCTTGTATGTTACAGATTTCACACATTCCATAATCATTGCAACCCATTGCTCATGAAATCCTAACTTGATCATCATGTCGTGTAGAAAAGACCACTCCACTCTATCATAGGCCTTATGCATATCAAGTTTTACTACACATAAACCAAATTGGCCAGCCCTTTTACTCTTTATCTTATGCACACATTCATAAGCGATCAAGATATTATCCGTGATCATTCTTCCAGGAACAAAAGCACTTTGGGTAGGAGAAATAATTTCCGGGAGAATGTTTTTTAGCCGTAGAGCTAGCATTTTGGAGATAATTTTGTAAAGAACGTTGCACAGACTGATAGGTCTATATTGCGTTACCAACTCTGGAGACTCGGTTTTAGGGATCATCACGATGGTTGTATCATTCCATTCAGCTGGAATCTTTCTTGAGTTAATGGCCAACAGAACATCCTGGGTAATTTCATCTCCAATTATATGCCAATATTTCTTAAAGAAAATTGCATGCAGCCCATCTGGCCCAGGGGCCTTAATGTCGCCAATACTTGAGGGGCAGAGAGTTAAGTAACGAAAGAAAGAAAAAAGGATTAGAAGGAAAGAACTCACGTGAGTTGAGTACTACTTAGCATCTTTCCTAACCGTCTAAGGAAACAAATTGATTAGGAAAAAAAGGAAAGTGCAAAAAAGGAGATAGAAAACACTGCAATTAAAGAGGAGCCGTATAGTTTTTTTTGGTTGAGATTCTCGAGGGTAGATCAGATCTGTTTTGAAAAGGATTTGAGGCACTAGTAAAAAAGCACGGTCGGTTTTGGCTGTTTGAAGAGAGAGAGAGTACAAGGAAAGAGTTTTCGGTCTACTAGCAATTAACAGGAGATATTGCTGGACAGTTTTGGATTAAAAAAAAGGAGCAGCCAATGTGGATCCTCACGTTTTTTGGAGTTTGGAAACTTTTCTAGTCAGCCATGCTGGAATTTGCAAAGAAAATATATTGGATCAGCCAAGGAAGAAAATAAAAACTGTTTCACTTGGAGTCCTAGGCATTCACATTTGGATTTTGGAGGAAAAATAAATGTAGCGCCATGTTTTGCTAGTACTTGATAGTAAAAAAAAGGTGTGTTGAAGGAGACTTGTACCAACGTGTGGTGTTGACATCATCTATATATTATTGAAAAAAGAATACGAGTGGTGCTTGGTTCCATCAGCCGGTTTGAGAGGGTTTAGTCCACGGGGAACAAGGCAACGTTTCTGATTCAAAAAAGTGACACGGTTTACTAGCACTGCTCATTTTGTGTGCCTATTCCTATGATCCGGTGCTCAGTAAAAGAAAGAAATCCCCAGTTTGAGTTAGTGCATGAATTTCGTCTGTGTCTTAGGCTCGCGTCTCTAGTACAGTGTAGCCTAGGACCAGCACTCGACCACTTTGAGCGAATTTTCAGCTTGCATTAACTATTGTGGTTGTAACATTTTTCCCACACATATAAAGCCAACCCAGCTCCACATATTTCTACACTGTGTATACGTCCGTTCACTTGGCAATTGCTTTATCAACTTTTGGAGTTATTTGACACTGTTGGTTGCCAGTCCCCTCCTGCTGCATGGTAAGAGCTTGTAAGACTTTGATTTTCTATACTTTGAGCGGTTTACCACCACTTCCCAGTCGTTCATCGGAACATTATTTTTGGATTTTGTTTCTTGTTTCTACTAATCATGACAGGATCCAGAGTCAATTCATGGGCTTTGTCGATCATCGGAGACGTGCCACCACCTATGCAAATATCACAACCGTCACGAGAGGTGCACAAACATCCAGATGCACATCATCAGGTTAATGTTTCTATACCACGATTTAATGGTTGTTTTTGACCTGCTTTATATATTGAATGGGAGTTTGACATAAATACTATATTTGCTTCCGATAATTTTGATGAACGTAAAAAAGTTAAGGTTGCGGTTGGTTCTTTCACTGGTTATGCTATAGTTTGGTGGAGTGAATATTGTCGGTGACACCCTAATGATATACCTACTACTTGGGATGATTTGAAACTTGCCATGCGACATACATTCGTTCCTGCTTATTATACTCGTGACATGATTAAAAAGTTGCAACATTTAAAACAAGGTAGTGACACCGTAACGACATATTATGATACTTTACAAACTACCTTACTGCATTCCTCTTTAGTAGAAAGTGAAGAAGATTTTATGGATTGATTTTGGGGAGGATTAAATTGTGACATTCAGGAGATACTAATTCATGAAGAGTGTTATCCTATGGACCATTTGTTTCATCTTGCTTGCAAAGCTAAACAGGAAATAAAACGACGTGTTGCCCACAAGGAGAACAAGCGCGAGATGCACATTCCAAGAGTTGATACAGTTGTCCTGTCAACTACTAGGCATACTATGACAACCACATCTGTTCCACGACAACAAATATGCTATCCCTCCCCTTCTTTGTTCGAGGTAAACCTAAAAAAAAGTCCATAGATATATCCTCCCAACGAACACTAGGTACAGGCAAAGGCATATATAAACCATGAGGATTGAGTCGTGACTTAGCTTTTTGACATGTAGTGCAGCGAGCAACAAAGGGATAGTTTCATGCAATATGATAAAAAACCCATCTTGTTATCCTCGATGGCAACGATACAATACGTGCCTTGCTGCCCCTTCTATCACTGGGAAAGGACACAGCAAGATCGAACCTAAAGCTAAGCACTTCTCCCATGGCAAGAACAACCAATCTAGTAGGCCAAACCAAACTGATAATTCGACGAGACTTGCAAAGATAACCAATCATACATAAAAGAATTCAGAGAAGATTCAAATATTATTCATAGATAGACTTGATCATAAACCCACAATTCATCGATCTCAACAAACACACCGCAAAAAGAAGATTACATTGAATAGATCTCCACGAGAGAGGGGGAGAACATTGTATTGATATCCAAAAAGAGAGAAGAAGCCATCTAGCTACTAGCTATGGACCTGTAGGTCTAAAGTAAACTACTCACACTTAATCCGAGGGGCTTGGATGATGATGTAGAAGCCCTCCGTGATTGATGCCTCCTTTGGTGGAGCTCCGGAATAGGCCCCAAGATGGGATCTCGTGGATACAGAAAGTTGCGGCGGTGGAATTAGGTTTTTGGCTCCGTATCTGATTGTTTGGGGGTACGTGGATATATATAGGAGGAAGAAGTACGTCAGTGGAGCTTCGAGGGGCCCATGAGGCAGGGGGCATGCCCTAGGGGGGGTGCGCCCTCCACCCTCGTGACCGCCTCGTGGCTTTCTTGATGGAGGATCCAAGTCTCCTGGATCTTATCTGATGATAAAATCACGTTTCCGAAGGTTTCATTCCGTTTGGACTGCGTTTGATATTCCTTTTCTTTGAAACCCTAAAACAAGCAAAAACAACAATTCTGGGCTGGGCCTCCGGTTAATAAGTTAGTCCCAAAAATAATATAAAAGTGGAAAATAAAGCCCAATAATGTCCAAAACATTAGATAATATAGCATGGAGTAATAAAAATTTATAGATACGTTGGAGACGTATCACCTGTTAGAAGGCTCGCACAGGCTTCGGTCAGTCTGCTCTCCCCGGACTGAATCTTCTCAATCACCGCACCCATGAGGGTGCGGTGTTCCTCAACGATGGAAGCGCTTCACAGCGCCTCCAGTAGAGTATCTGGCACCTCTGGTTGGAAAGAGGTCACTGGTGGAATGGGCACACCTCCTTCCAATGAAGGAGGCTTCTGGGCGAATTCCGGAGCCGTATAGGTCTCCGGGACCGTATTCGGCCGGAGGCCGAATTGGACATAGCCCCCACCGCCGGTCTCCATGGGGATCTGCTCCCCCATGTGTTCGACGGACGAGGTCTCGCCCTCTGGCATCGTCTTGAGGACCTCCTGCGTCTCTTCCTGGCCAGCGGTCCTTCGGGACAACACCTCGGCGTCGCCTGTAGCCTTGGGAGAGGAGGCCATGAGAAGGGACCCGCTGTCCATCACTTTCGGATCCAGTGAGTTCCCCATAAACGAGGATCGCTCGAGGGCAGAACAAGCCGGACTGCAAATGCATGATTCAACATGTTAGAATTATGAGGTGAAAGAGGAGGATGTATGAATACTTCAGGGTCTTCGCATACTCATGATTCGACCAGGGGCTTGTTTCGAGGGCACCGCTCTGGGCTGCGATCGATGTCCCACGCGGAGCTATCCGCGAGGGAAGCCTTTCCCTTCTTGGACGCCTCCGCCTCCAGATCTGTGGAGGCCGCCCTCTTCTTCCCCCCCCTCGGGCAGGGGGAAGTTGCATTCTTCCTCCTCTTCCTCCTCCTCGTCGTCTTCCGCGACGAAGTGAGTTTCGACATCTTCGGACGCCGCGTCCGAAGTACCCTTGGGACGAAGGCCTCCTCTGGTGCCCTTGGCCTTCTTTTTGGCCTTCTTCTCCGGCGCCACGTAGGGCACCAGAACCAGCATCTTTGTCAAAAGCGGGATGGGTGGTTCCTCGAGCAGGGGATCCGAACACCGAATCCGGTCCGCCTTATTCAAAATAGGGAAGTTGGGACATCCTCCTTGAGCAAGCCAGAAAGATATACGCCTTGAAGCGTGGGATACTTACCGAACTTGCGAGATGGGCCGGATCGTGTCCGCAGTCCTCGGTTGTCTCCAGCCACGTCTTGTTGGCCTTGAAGAGCACCTTCCAGATCTCCTCGTGCGTAACTCCGAAGAAGTGTCGTGGGGTCTTGTGCTTGGCCGGATTGAACTCCATAGATGGGAAGCCCGATTCTGGCATGGAAGGATCCGGTGAATTAGCATCACCTGAATCACATCGACGAGCTTGACATTCTTGTCCATCATGCTCCTGATGCGCGTCTGAAGCGCAGTCAACTCATCTAACGAAGACCAATCCAGGCCCTTCTCCTGCCAGGAGGTAAGCCACATTGGGGCCTCGGACTTGAATTCGGGAGCCATGCCCCAGGGAGCATCATGGGGCTCAGTGACATAGAACCACAGCTTCTGCCACCCCTTGACGGTCTCCACGAAGGTGCCTTTGGGCCATGGGACGTTGGACATTTTGCTCACCATGGTGCCTCCACATTCTGCGTGTTCACCGCCTACCACCTTCGGCTTCACATTAAAGGTCGTCAGCCACTGTCCGAAGTGGGGAGGGATGCAGAGGAAGGCCTCACACATGACAATAAACACCGAAATGGTGAGGAAGGAATTGGGGGCAAGATCGTGGAAGTCCAGCCCATAGTAGAACATGAGTCCGTGAACGAATGGGTGGAGAGGAAATCCTAGCCCACGGACGACATGAGGGATGAACACGACCCTCTCATGGGGCTCTGGAGTGGGGACAAATCTGTCCCTTGGCAGGAAGCTGATGGGCGATCTCCCTGGACAAATATCCGGCCTCCCGAAGTTGGGTGATGCCCTTCTCCTTGACGGTGGAGGCCATCCACTTGCCCTGCTCTCCGGACATGGTTGGAGTGCTTTCTTGGGGGAGGAAAGATGAGAACTTGGGCGCTTGAGCTCGAGAGTGGGTAGACGGAAGGAGAGAAGGCATGGGTAGAAGAGATGATTCCTTATCTCCTTATAAAGACGCAGGACGGGTGTCATCTTTGTGTTTCTTTTGTAGGAAATGGCTGCCATGTGGCGAATGGCTGCCACTTAATCACTTTGGGTCTTGACACCACACTGATTGATGACGTGGGTCGTGTTTAAGTGGTTGGTGGGGTGATTCTACTCTCGCGAGCCCTGACAGACCTTGCTGGGGTGCCTGGATTCGCTTGCTTCTGGCGGTGGCCTCGCCCCTTGCCGGGCTCGCCCGCCCGATAAGGAGGCCCTTCTCTTGCCAATATATTGCTCCTCTGGCTTGATCTTGGTCCCTCTGAGTTGTATGTTGGTTCTTCAAATATCTTGGTCCCTTGTACTCTGGCTTGGGCTGGGCTTGTCTGTGCACGAGTCAGGGGAAAATGCATACCCCCGTATATTTTCCCCGACATAAGCCCTCGGGCCTAAGCCATATGTTTCGCGTGGCACTTTGGGTTAGGCCCCAAACAGTGTGCAGACACGTGGCAGTAGAGGGCCGTGCGTGCCGTTCCGTCATGGCGACCAGTCAACCCGACGTCCACTTTGCGCAATTACTGCGTGTCGTGGGGTTGTGGCACTATTGCAGTTATGGTAAAATGGTAAATTTCTAAAGCATCGTGCCTCTGCCTCGTTCCCCCCTTAAGAATAGGGAAAAACAGAGCGACACGATTCACCTGTCTCTCACCCCGCTCCTCCATCTTCTTCCTCCACAAGCCAGGCGACAGTTCCTCATCTCACTTCTCCTTCCCCCGCCACCCTCCCCAACGAATCGCCCCTCTCCGCGTTGTCGCAGCAATGGAGAAGAAACCCGCAGAGAAGGGAAAGCCGGCAACCACGGCGAAGGAGGCCACCGCCGAGGGGAATAAGAGGTCGACGGAGCTGAACAAGAAGCGGAGCAAGGACATCGTCTTTGTTCCATCGACCTTGAGAGGCCCCGTTCTTCAGGCGAAGTACAGATATCTGTGGGGGCGGCCTATTGAGGAAGGGCATGGGGCGCCCGTAGTCTACGAGGCGGGTGAAGTGGATCCCCCAATTTTTATCGGTTCTATGTCGCTTATTTCATCTGCGGCCTTTGTCCCCCCTTCTCTGGTTTCTTCGAGGCGATTATGAACTTCTATGGATTCCATCTCCTCGATTTTACGCCAAATGCAATGGCGACTATGGCCATCTTCGCTCATTTGTGCGAGAACTTCGTCGGAGTGATGCCTAATGTGGATTTGTTCCGGCATTACTTCGTCCCAAGGGTCGAGAGAAAACTCAACCGCTCTGGGATCATCAGTTGGAAGCCATGGTCGAAGAGGATTAATTGGGATTATCTCCCGGGATACCAATGTGAGAGGTGGGATGAATGGAGAGGGGCTTGGTGCTGGATCTAGGACAACGAGGCCCCCGAGTTCTGCGAAGCACGGTAGGAGTGCATCGAGTGCGGCAAGGATTGGATCTTGAGAGGACTCACTGAAGACAGACTGCGCTCGGCAATCAATATGATTAGCCGTCTGGCGGCTGCCGGGTTAACCATTGAGCATGTGGGGGCAGGTTTCCTTCTCCGCCGCATCTCGCCGCTGCAGGAAAGGGATAGGCCTGCGTGGCTGTATGGAGACGCGGCAGACAGGATGAGGTTACTGCTGAGGCTAGCTAACAACTTATAAGTTTATGGTCATGGTTGGTTGTGTGACCAACTGTTTGGCCGCTTCGATTTGTTCAAACTCCTGTCAACCGTCATTCCCATGAACACCATGTAACACCCCGGATGTAATTTTCCCTATTTGTACTCCAACTCTTGCCGTTTCCGGCGTTAAGTTATATTTATTTCCTCGGGTTCAGGTTTTTGTCTCCGTGTGTTGTTGTCGTTGTCATGCATCTCATATCATGTCATCATGTGCATTGCATCTGCATACGTGTTCGTCTCATGCATTCGAGCTTTTTCCCCGTTGTCTGTTTTGCATTCCGGCGCTTCGTTCTCCTCCGGTGGTCATTTCTAGCTTTCTTTCGTGTGTGGGGATTAAACATTTCCGGATTGGACTGAGACTTGCCAAGCGGCCTTGGTTTACTACCGGTAGACCGCCTGTCAAGTTTCGTACCATTTGGACTTCGTTTGGTACTTCAACGGTTAACCGAGGGATCGAAAAGGCCTCCTGTGTGTTGCAGCTGAACACCCCTCCAATTTGGCCCAAAACCCACCTAACTCTGCTCCATCATCTAGAGCGTTCGATCACGATCGCGTGGCCGAAAACCGCACCTCATTTGGACTCTCCTAGCTCCTCCAATGTCTATATATAGACCCCCTCCCAAAATTTTCGGATCCCCTCTCTTCCTAACCCTACATCCACTCTCACCGCGCTCGCCGGACAAAAATTTGCACCGACGGACATTGTCCGGCCGCCCCCGCCGCCGCCACGTGTCCGCCTCCCACTGGTCCGGCCGCATCTCCCCGCCGCCGGCCCGCAAGCCCGCCGCGGGTCCTCCCCGGCCCGAAGCCGCCTCGCCACCCGCGCCCAAAGTCCCCTCACCGCTCCGCCGCCTGCTCCGCCCCGCCGGCGCACCCCCGTCGCTGCACGCCTTGTCGCCGCCCGAGCCGCCCCGGGGAGCCACCAGCTGCCCGCGGCCACCTCGTCGTCCGGCGACTCCGGCCCGGCCAGATCCGACCGCCGACCACCGGATCCGGCCACCACCTCCTCCCGCCGGCCGCTGCTTTTCTTCTTCCCCGACGAACAGCTACAGTGCAGCGCCGCCACCTCGGATTTCGCGCCAACCCTAGATCTGAGGAGGTTGATTTTTTTCACTAAGTCCCAGATATTTTCAGTCCATGTGCCCTTGTTCGAGGCCTCGTAACTTTGCATCCGTAGCTCCGATTCATGCATATAGCATATCAAAATGTTCACCTCGGAGAGTACATAATTTCATTACATTGCATCATTTTCATTTGAGCTCATCTTGATGCCCGAAATGCTGTTAGAAGAGGGCTACTTGAGTTAATTGTCAGATCTGCTACTCCATTTAGCACTTTTGTCATTTTTGCCATGATTAATGTGTGCATGATATGCCCGTGAGTTCTACATGTGTTTTGTTAAGGGTTTTGTCATCTTTCCAGAGGTGCAACCGATGTATTTTTAGGATGTGTGTGGTGACTTGTGCAAGCTTGCAAAGTGGTGCACTTGCTAATTCTGTTTTCAGGGACTGTAATTTCACTAAGTCCTGGAGCTGTTCATCTCATGATGCCATATGTT
The DNA here is from genome assembly GCF_003073215.2 of Triticum urartu. Taxonomy (NCBI): domain Eukaryota; kingdom Viridiplantae; phylum Streptophyta; class Magnoliopsida; order Poales; family Poaceae; genus Triticum; species Triticum urartu. The sequence continues at coordinate 233,107,171 of NC_053026.1, forward strand.
CTTGTTGTTTCCTAGTGATACGTGCCTCTTTTGAGGATGGTCAGTAAATGAGTTTTGTTAATATTGTGGTGCTATATCCATCCATTTCTTTGTTTGCAATCATGGAGCACCCTATCTTGAGTCAATCAAGCTCTACTTTTGCTACTTTGTGAATCTGGGCAAGTTGTCAACTTGTTTGCAATTTTGCCGGTGCTGTTGTAGTTGATCCGTGCATGCTATGCCATTGTTCTTGCCATGTATAGTTTGAATTTTGTGCCTTCTTGATGGATGTATGCTTGTATTGCCATTACTTGCTCTGTAGTGAGTGCATCGAGCTCGTAAACATGCCTACTTGAGTTATATTTCAGCATGTGTCAGTTTTTCACTAAGTCTGAAACTGATTATGTTTTTGCTATGTTCACGTGCTTGCCATTGTATTTTCTGATCCCTTTTGGCTCAAGGTCTCTAAGGGACTTTTGTTAAGCTCTTTGAGTAGCTCCATGCCATGCTTTACTGTGCCATGTTTAGGTCCTGTAGCATGTAGTTTTGTTGCTCCGAAGAGGGCTACCTGGTCTGAAATTCCAGACAAGTGTTAATTTCACTAAGTCTGAGATATGTTTGCCATATGCATTTTTTCCATGCTTATTTGAACCCGTTAAGGGATGAATTGGCCGTAGCTCAGTGCTAGACTTTTGTTAAGCATCTTGTGTGCATCCCTTCCATGTATTTTATTGTCATTTTTGGGTGCTGTAGCATGTTCATTTCGTTGAATTTAGATGCCTACTTGCTGTAAATCGCAGACTGGTGTCATATTTGAATCGCTTGCCATTTCCAAACCGTAACTCCGATTCCGGCGTTCTTTATATCATTTTCAAGCGATTTCATCTCATCTTTCCAGTGGCACACTTGGATTTCGATGTTGAGGCCAGGTTCATGCATTTCCTGTCATATCTTGCATTTTGCATCCCGCATCGCATCCCACAAAGCATATCATCTTTGCATTGTGTTGGTTGAGTTTGCACGTGGTTGATTGTATCCTTGTTGCTTGCTTGTATTGTTTGGGTAGAGCCGGGAGACGAGTTCGGTAACGAGGAGCCCGTTGAGTTTGCTTTTGAGGATCCAGTCAACTCTGACAACTATGCAGCCAAGATGATCATACCCTCGAAATCACTACTATCTTTGCTATGCTAGTTGCTCGCTCTTTTGCTATGCCATTGCTACGATGCCTACCACTTGCTTGCAAGCCTCCCAAATTGTCATGTCAAACCTCTAACCCACCATTGTCCTAGCAAACCGTTGATTGGCTATGTTACCGCTTTGCTCAGCCCCTCTTATAGCGTTGCTAGTTGCAGGTGAAGATTGGAGGCCGTTCCTTGTTGGAACATTTATTTACTTGTTGGGATATCATTAGATTATCTTGCTATCTTAATGCATCTATATACTTGGTAAAGGGTGGAAGGCTCAGCCTCTCGCCTAGTGTTTTGTTCCACTCTTGCCGCCCTAGTTTCCGTCATATCGGTGTTATGTTCCCGAATTTTGCGTTCCTTACGCGGTTGGGTTATAATGGGAAACCCTTGATATTTCGCCTTGATTAAAGCTTTTCCAGCAATGCCCAACATTGGTCTTACCCTTTTCCACCTAGCCTCTTTTTCCCTCGGGTTTCCGGAGCCCGCGGGTCATCTTATTTTAACCCCCCCCGGGCCAGTGCTCCTCTGAGTATTGGTCCGACCGAGTAGACTACGGGGCCACCTCGGGGCAACTTGAGGGTTTGTTTTACACGTAGGATGTCTCATCTGAGTGTGCCCTGAGAAAGAGATATGTGCAGCTCCTATCGGGATTTGTCGGCACATTCGGGCGGTGTTGCTGGTCTTGTTTTAACCTGTCGAAGTGTCTTGAGTTACCGAGATACCGAGTCTCATCGGAACGTCTTGGGAGGAGGTCCATTCCTTCATTGACCGTGAGAGATTGTCATGGGCTAAGTTGGGACTCCCCTGCAGGGATTGAACTTTCGAAAGCCGTGCCCGCGGTTATGGGCATATGGGAATTTGTTAATGTCCGGTTGTACATAACTTGAACCTTAACTTAATTAAAATGAATCAACTGAGTGTGTTACCGTGATGGCCTCTTCTCGGCGGAGTCCGAGAAGTGGACACAGTGTTGGAGTAATGTTTGCGCAGGTTGCTCTTTAGTTTCTCGCTCGTGCTTTGCCTCCTCTTCTCGCTCTCTTTTGCGAATAAGTTAGCCACCATACTTGCTAGTCGCTTGCTGCAGCTCCACTCATATTTACCTTGCCATACCTATAAGCTTAAATAGTCTTGATCGCGAGGGTGCGAGATTGCTGAGTCCCTGTGGCTCACATATTACTATTACACCAGATGCAGGGCCTGATGATTCCGCTCCAGGAGACGCGTATGAGCTCAAGTGGGAGTTTGACGAAGACTCTCAACGTTACTATGTTTCCTTTCCCGATGATCAGTAGTGGTGCCCAGTTGGGGGTGAACGGGACCGTTGTCACATGTTGGGTTCTCTTTTATTTTGGCGCCGTAGTCGGGCCATGAGTGTTTGGATGATGTAATGTTATTTATGCACTTGATTGACGTGGCGAGTGTAAGCCAACTATGTTATCTCCCTTTTTATTATCATATTACATGGGATGTTGTGAAGATTGCCTAACTTGCGACATATGCCTTCAATGCGATTATGTCTCTGGATACTGAGTTTAGTCGCCGACATCGAAAATCTCTTTTATGTAGTTCGTTGGTGAGATAACCTCGACGCCACCCAGTACTGGGGCGGGAGTTCGGGAGTATCGCCATAACTTGTATAACGGATGCTTTTCGAAGGTTGAGGTAGATGGTTTCCGAAAGTTTCTTGGTTATGTGTTGAAGGATGGATACAGCTGGATGTAGGATTTGCTAGTTTGGGTGAGATATTATGCTTCCCCTGTATCCCCAACACCTGATTGCATAACCGGAAAGGTTCGGGAGTTTCATAGGTGGGAATTCTAGTAGCTCTAGTTCTTCTTCCACGGATATTGGTTTGAGATTGGGATTTCTTACCGATTATTCATTCTTGATCCGTACCTTGTTGATTTATTTCTCTACCTTAATTCTACGTGGCTTCTCAATTTATGGATATGTGACCATTTCAAGAGGAATGCATTCGTTCATTTTGTTCGGATGTGAAGACTATATGTTGCAATTTTCATTCCGTTGGATTCAGCTTCAATATTGTCTATCAATGTGCTAATGGTGGTCAACCTCTTCAGGATGGCTCCTCCAACGCGCACGACTCCGAATCCTGATCCGCCACCACCTCCACCTCCTCCGGAGGCATGGCAAGCTGTGATGGCCGCAACCAATGCAAACACACAGTTGATCATGCAAATTCTCAAGAGCGCAATCAAGGCAGTCAAGGGAATCAAGGCAGCAATCAGAGTCACTTTGCTACACTCAACCAGTTCCTTGCTAAGGGCCAAAGACTTTCAGCAATTGTGTTGAGGCAACCGATGCTGACGATTGGCTTGTGGATCTGTGCAAGCATTTCGAGTGCAGTAACGTCAGGCCTGAGGACTTTGTTAAGTTCGCTTCCTTCCAACTCAAAGATCAAGCTGCAGAATGGTTCCAGCAGTACAAGGACTCCAGAGGTGGACGTGTTATCACTTGGGATGATTTCCGTCGAGATTTCCGAGCTCATCATATTCCGCAGAGCGTGGTTGAAAGCAAGCGTGAGGAATTCCGCAATCTGAAGCAAGGCTCTTTGTCTGTCTATGACTACAACAAGTTGTTCCAGAAGCTCGCCCGCTTTGCCAAGCAGGACGTCCCTGATGAGAAGAGCATGATATACCAGTTCAGGGGTGGTCTCAGAGAAGAAATTCAGCTAGCTCTTGTTCTCTTTGAGCCCTTGAGATACGATGAGTTCTACAACATGGCACTGAAGCAAGAGGCTGCTCAGTGAGGTGTGATGCTTCCAAGAAGCGAGTCAGAGATGTTACTCCTTCTTCCTCTACTCAAGTGGCCAAGCAGCAGAAGTTATTGGCTTCCTCCTCCTCCGTTCCGTCAGCCGTATCAGCAGAAGAGCAAAGGTGGCAGTGGATCTTCCCACCCACCCAACCCTGGCTTTCAGAACAAGACTTCGTCTCAAGCTCCAAGATCGAGTGCTCCGTATCACCGTCCGCTTTCAGAGGTCACGTGCAACAAGTGCCAACAGAAGGGTCACTATGCCAACAAGTTCTTCAACCAGAGGCGTCTTCCTCCTCCTCCTCCTGTGAGATCGGCAAGTACAGCTGTGGTCAAGCATAACCCCAAGCACGCCAAGGTCAACTTTGATGAATGCAGCTCAGGCAGAGGACTCGTCAGATGTCATCATGGGTAACCTTCCTGTTAACGATGTTCCTGCAAAAGTTCTTTTTGACACTGGTGCATCGCATTCCTTTTTGTCATGCCCTTTTGCATCGAAGCACAATGTTGATACGAGATTATGCCCAAAGTCATGCAAGTTGTTTCTCCCGGCAAGCTTTTGACTTCTAGTTTGGTTGCTCCCGATATCTCTATCACATTGGGTGATTACAAGTTTCTCTCTTCTCCGGTGGTTCTTGGTAACTCGGATATTGATCTTATTCTCGGAATGGATTGGCTTTCTAAGCACAAGGCTCAGCTTGATTGTGCAGCCAGGCAGATTCAATTGACTCATTCGTCTGAGGATGTAATTGTCTTTGCCGCTCGTGATGATACCATCCGTCTGTTTTCTCTCAATGAGAAGGGTGAATTGGATGCCATCTCGCAAATTCCAGTCGTTTGCGAATATCAAGACGTCTTTCCAGAAGAGCTTCCAGGAATGCCTCCGCACCGGCCAGTTGAATTCGTTATTGATCTTGAGCCTGGCACGGAACCTGTGTGCAAACGTCCTTACAAGCTCGGACCTGAAGAGTTGAAGGAGCTGAAGAAGCAACTCGATATGCAAGAGAAAATGGGTCTCATCCGGCCTAGTTCTTCTCCGTGGGGTTGTGGTGTTCTTTTTGTGAAGAAGAAGGATGGAACGGACCGACTTTGTGTTGATTACCGTCCAGTGAACAAGAAGACCATCAAGAACAAATACCCACTTCCCAACATCAATGAGCTGTTCGAACAACTCAAAGGTGCCCAAGTATGGGTTATCACCAGATTCGCATTCGTGAAGAAGATATTCCCAAGACAGCATTCAGAACAAGCTTTGGTTCATATGAATACACTGTCATGTCTTTTGGCCTCGCCAACGCTCCTCCGACGTTCTCTCGCATGATGAACTTCATCTTCAACGCCTACACCAATGACTTCGTTTTGGTCTATCTCGACGACATTCTGGTTTTCTCCAAGAACAAGGAAGATCATGCCAAACACTTGCGTTTGGTTCTTGATAAGCTCAGGGAACATCAGTTCTACGCCAAGTTCTCCAAGTGTGAATTTTGGCTCGATGAGGTTCTTTATCTTGGTCATATCATCTCTGCCAAGGGCATTGCCGTGAATCCTGAGAAGGTGTCTGCAATTGTGAATTGGGAACCTCCTCAGAACGTGAAGCAACTCTGCAGCGCTTCTCGCAAGCTATTGCCGAAGATTCGTTGAAAACTTTTCTAAGATCGCGAAGCCTCTCTCAAATCTTCTCCAGAAGCACGTCAAGTACGTTTGGTCTCCGGAGTGTGATATTGCTTTCAACACTTTGAAAGAGAAATTGATCACTGCTCCAGTTCTGACTCCGCCTGATGAATCCAAGCCGTACGAGGTCTTTTGTGATGCCTCTCTCCAAGGTCTTGGCGCAGTATTGATGCAAGAGAAGAAAGTTGTTGCTTATACCATCTCGCCAGTTGAAGCCTAATGAGAAGAACTACCCCACTCATGATCTCGAGTTGGCGGCAGTTGTGCATGCTCTTTTGACTTGGAGACATCTTCTATTGGGAAGAAAAGTGGATTTTCACTGATCACAAGAGTCTCAAGTACATCTTCACTCAGCCTAATCTCAACCTCAGGCAAACTCGATGGGTCGAAATGATTCAAGAGTATAATCCGAGTATCGAGTATACTCCAGGCAAGGCCAATGTGATTGCTAACGCTTTGAGCAGAAAGGCCTTACTGCAACAGTCTGATTCTCAAGCCTTATCAACCCGAGCTTTGTGAAGCTTTCCGCAAACTTAATCTGCAAGTTGTTCCTCAAGGTTTCCTCGCCAACCTTCAAGTCTCTCCTACCTTAGAAGACCAGATTCGCCAAGCCCAGCTTCTTGATGCTATGGTGAAAAAGGTGAAGATTGGGATTGCCAAGAGTCACAAGTACAAGTGCTACCGCCTTGATGACAAGGACACTCTCTTCTTCGAGGATCGTATTGTTGTGCCCAAAGGTGAACTTCGTAAAGTGATCATGAACGAGGCTCACAATTCTCTCCTCTCCATCCACCCTGGGAGCACGAAGATGTATCAGGACTCAAGCAAGCTTATTGGTGGACTCGAATGAAGCGCGAGATCGCTCAATTCGTGAATGAATGTGATGTCTGCAGAAGAGTGAAGGCAGAACACCAAAGGCCAGCTGGTCTCCTCCAACCTCTTGCCATTCCAGAATGGAAGTTTGACCACATTGAAATGGACTTCGTGACTGGGTTTCCAAAGTCCAAGCGTGGCAATGATGCTATATTCGTTGTCATCGACAAACTCACCAAAGTGGCTCATTTTCTGCCTATCAAAGAGTCGATCACTGCAGCTCAATTGGCGGAACTCTATACCTCTCGATTGTCTCTCTGCACGGTATTCCTCAAGTGATCTCTTCAGACCGTGGCAGCATCTTTACCTCGAAGTTTTGGGATTCTTTCCAGAAGGCCATGGGCACTAACATCCGCTTCAGCACAGCTTTCCATCCTCAAACAAGCGGTCAAGTCGAGCGTGTCAACCAGATTCTTGAAGATATGCTCAGGGCTTGTGTGATCTCCTTCGGCATGAAGTGGGAGGATTGTCTTCCTTATGCTGAATTCTCCTACAACAACAGTTTTCAAGCAAGTTCGGGCAAGGCCCCTTTTGAAATTCTGTATGGCAGGAAGTGCCGTACCCCTCTCAACTGGTCTGAAACCGGTGAACGTCAGCTTTTGGGTAATGACTTAATCACAGAAGCAGAAGAAATGTGCAAAGTCATTCGTGATAACCTCAAAGCAGCCCAATCCCGTCAGAAGAGCTACTATGATAGTAAGCACCGTGATTTGGCTTTCGAGATCGGAGATCATGTTTACCTCTGTCTCTCCTATGAAAGGTACTCGTCGCTTCGGTATCAAAGGGAAGCTTGCCCCTAGATACGTGGGACCTTTCAAGATTGTCAGCAAGAGAGGCGACCTCGCCTATCAACTCGAGCTTCCTTCAAATTTGCAAATGTTCATGACGTGTTCCATGTCTCTCAGCTTCGAAAGTGCTTCAAGACTCCTGACCGCACCGTCAACTTCGAGGACATTGAGCTCCAAGAAGATCTCTCTTATCGTGAGCACCCAGTTGCTATTCTTGAAGAGACTGAACGCAAGACTCGCAACAAGTCAATCAAATTTCTCAAAGTCAAGTGGTCACACCATTCCGACCGTGAAGCTACCTGGGAACGTGAGGATCACCTCCGTTCTGAGTACCCGCGTTCTTTCAGTCCTAGATCTCGGGACGAGATCCTTTCGTAGTGGTGGAGTGTTGTAACACCCCGGATGTAACTTTCCCAATTTGTACTCCAACTCTTGCCGTTTCCGGCGTTAAGTTATTTTATTTTCTTGGGTTTGGGTTTTGTCTCGTGTGTTGTTGTCGTTGTCATGCATCTCATATCATGTCATCATGTGCATTGCATTTGCATACGTGTTCGTCTCATGCATTCGAGCATTTTCCCCGTTGTCCGTTTTGCATTCCGGCGCTTCGTTCTCCTCCGGTGGTCATTTCTAGCTTTCTTTCGTGTGTGGGGATTAAACATTTCCGGATTGGACCGAGACTTGCCAAGCGGCCTTGGTTTACTACCGGTAGACCGCCTGTCAAGTTTCGTACCATTTGGACTTCGTTTGATACTCCAACGGTTAACCGAGGGACCGAAAAGGCCTCGTGTGTGTTGCAGCCCAACACCCCTCCAATTTGGCCCAAAACCCACCTAACCTCTCTCCATCATCTAGAGCGTTCGATCAAGATCGCGTGGCCGAAAACCGCACCTCATTTGGACTCTCCTAGCTCCTCCATGCTTAAATAGACCCCTCCGACTTCGCGGTGCAAACCCTAACTTGGTCCGGCCCCGCGGTCTGCCCCCCCGTGGGGGCGAGCAACCACGCCTCGAAATTTCTGATCCCTCGATTCTCTTTCCTCCTACCTAGATCCACACACTCTCACCCACCACACTCACACTCCCACTCCCTCAGCGCATGACTCCACCACCGTTCTCAGTGGGAAGCGACGCACAACAAACGCTGCGCGGCGGAGGGTCCAGGAGAGGCGGCGGGGCGGCGGGGGGGGGTGGCCGGGGAGGGGGGCGCGACAGCAGCGACCGCCATCGGACAAACCAATGCTCCGTTGCCGTGCAAGAGCGCCTAATGCTCGTGACAAAAATTTGCATCCGCGTGGATCCCCATGTGTCCGGGCCCCAGGCGCCGGTGCCACGCGTGGATCTAGGTGGCGAAAGAGGACCGCCGGGGATCCGAAGGATGTCTCGGACGGAAGGTCGCGCGCGGTTACTCATACTACATGGGCATCCTGGCGCCGCAGCTCTCCCTACGCGAGCAGTCAGCAATTGAAACGCGAAGCCCGCCGCGGGCACTCCTCGGCCGAAGCCGCCTCGCCACCGGCCCGACCTCACGCTCCCGCCGCCGCTCCGCCCCGCCGTTCGCACCCCCGTCGGCTGCATGGGCGCCGTGTCGTCCTCGGCGAGCGATCTGCCGCCCAGGGAGGCGAGGCACACCAGCACCGGTCTACGATGACGCTGGAGCGACGCACGACTTCTAGTACGTGGTGGGTCCGGTGGCGACGTCCAACAGCGGAGCGGGCATGGATTTCCGCCGGGCTACCGGGCAAACCACGCGCATACCAGCGACGGCGCTTCTCTCGAGCTCTCCGGTATACCGTTGGGCACTACCAACACCGACAGTTATCAATGGTACGCGCAGATTGCCTTTTTGTCACCAGGTCTTCCCCGACGACAGCATACAGTGCAGCGCCGCCGCATCTACCGCGGTAGTCAGAAGACCCATAGGCCTAGTTCGCGAACGGTCCCACTCGTCACCCAATCGGAAATTGTATGAATCTGTAGAGGGCACTCTGAACGTTATTTATACAAAGCTTGAAAAGTTCCGCAAGCCACTCGGTTAGTATACCGAGTACAAGCAGGCTGGCCGGAAATGCCAAAATTGGTGAAACTGGGTGAGAGGCCAATCAAGGTAATCCGATTTTGGCCAATCCGAGGAAGCGCTACATCGATACTCGATATGGCAATACCAAGCGCATAGTACATACATGCACATGAATGAATGTCAGTAAAAGAGATCTCGCGAGAGTAACGAAAAACGACCAACAATTTCAACTAACGGAGTTAGCCAAAAACCTGAACCTGAGAAAATAATTTATATATGACTTAACCAGGAACGGCAAAGTTGAGTACAACGGAAAATTAACCGGGAAACAGCAAGAGTTGGAGTATGGGAAAGTTACATCCGGGGTGTTACAACACTCCACCACTACGAAAGGATCTCGTCCCGAGATCTAGGACTGAAAGAACGCCGGGTACTCAGAACGGAGGTGATCCTCGCGTTCCCAGGTAGCTTCACGGTCGGAATGGTGTGACCACTTGACTTTGAGAAATTTGATTGACTTGTTGCGAGTCTTGCGTTCAGTCTCTTCAAGAATAGCAACTGGGTGCTCACGATAAGAGAGATCTTCTTGGAGCTCAATGTCCTCGAAGTTGACGGTGCGGTCAGGAGTCTTGAAGCACTTTCGAAGCTGAGAGACATGGAACACGTCATGAACATTTGCAAAGTTTGAAGGAAGCTCGAGTTGATAGGCGAGGTCGCCTCTCTTGCTGACAATCTTGAAAGGTCCCACGTATCTAGGGGCAAGCTTCCCTTTGATACCGAAGCGACGAGTACCTTTCATAGGAGAGACGCGAGGTAAACATGATCTCCGATCTCGAAAGCCAAATCACGGTGCTTACTATCATAGTAGCTCTTCTGGCGGGATTGGGCTGCTTTGAGGTTATCACGAATGACTTTGCACATTTCCCTCTGCCTCTGTGATTAAGTCATTACCCAAAGCTGACGTTCACCGGTTTCAGAACCAGTTGAGAGGGGTACGACACTTCCTGCCATACAGAATTTCAAATGGGGCCTTGCCCGAACTTGCTTGAAAACTGTTGTTGTAGGAGAATTCAGCATAAGGAAGACAATCCTCCCACTTCATGCCGAAGGAGATCACACAAGCCCTGAGCATATCTTCAAGAATTTTGACAGGGTTTTTGTTCGATGGAAATGCTGAAGCGGAGTTGGTGCCAATCGCCAGAGTATTTTTTGTTAAGAGGTCGGGCTTGTAGGTACGGAAGTTGTGGCAGAGCATATAGGATAATAGTGGGGGCAAGCGATCTTTGTCCGCGAGTTGTCTGTTCTACATGAGAGGCTTTAGTATATTCTGAAAAGAATCCCAAAACTTGGAGGTAAAGATGCTGCCACGGTCTGAAGAGTATCACTTGAGGAATACCGTGCAGAGAGACAATCGAGAGGTATAGAGTTCCGCCAATTGAGCTGCAGTGATCGACTCTTTGATAGGCAGAAAGATGAGCCACTTTGGTGAGTTTGTCGATGACAATGAATATAGCATCATTGCCATGCTTGGACTTTGGAAACCCAGTCACGAAGTCCATTTCAATGTGGTCAAACTTCCATTCTGGAATGGCAAGAGGTTGGAGGAGACCTGCTGGCCTTTGGTGTTCTGCCTTCACTCTTCTGCAGACATCACATTCATTCACGAATTGAGCAATCTCGCTTCATTCGAGTCCACCAATAAGCTTGTGCTTGAGGTCCTCTTGATACATCTTCGTGCTCCCAGGGTGGATGGAGAGGAGAGAATTGTGAGCCTCATTCATGATCACTTTACGGAGGTCACCTTTGGTGACAACAATACGATCCTTGAAGAAGAGAGTGTCCTTGTCATCAAGGCGGTAGCACTTGTACTTGGGTTGACTCTTGGCAATCCCAATCTTCACCTTTTTCACCATAGCATCAAGAAGCTGAGCTTGGCGAATCTGGTCTTCCAAGGTAGGAGAGACTTGAAGGTTGGCGAGGAAACCTTGAGGAACAACTTGCAGATTAAGTTTGCGGAAAGCTTCACAAAGCTCGGGTTGATAAGGCTTGAGAATCAGACTGTTGCAGTAAGCTTTCCTGCTCAATGCGTCAGCAATCACATTGGCCTTGCCTGGAGTATACTCGATACTCGGATTATACTCTTGAATCATTTCGACCCATCGAGTTTGCCTGAGGTTGAGATTAGGCTGAGTGAAGATGTACTTGAGACTCTTGTGATCAGTGAATAATGTCCACTTTTCTTCCCAATAGAAGATGTCTCCAAGTCAAAAGAGCATGCACAACTGCCGCCAACTCGAGATCATGAGTGGGGTAGTTCTTCTCATTAGGCTTCAACTGGCGAGATGTATAAGCAACAACTTTCTTCTCTTGCATCAATACTGCGCCAAGACCTTGGAGAGAGGCATCACAAAAGACCTCGTACGGCTTGGATTCATCAGGCGGAGTCAGAACTGGAGCAGTGATCAATTTCTCTTTCAAAGTGTTGAAAGCAATATCACACTCCGGAGACCAAACGTACTTGACGTGCTTCTGAAGAAGATTAGAGAGAGGCTTCGCGATCTTAGAAAAGTTTTCAACGAATCTTCGGCAATAGCTTGCGAGACCGAGGAACTGCGGAGTTGCTTCACGTTCTGAGGAGGTTCCCAATTCACAATTGCAGACACCTTCTCAGGATTCACGGCAATGCCCTTGGCAGAGATGATATGACCAAGATAAAGAACCTCATCGAGCCAAAATTCACACTTGGAGAACTTGGCGTAGAACTGATGTTCCCTGAGCTTATCAGAACCAAACGCAAGTGCTTGGCATGATCTTCCTTGTTCTTGGAGAAAACCAGAATGTCGTCGAGATAGACCAAAAAGTCATTGGTGTAGGCATTGAAGATGAAGTTCATCATGCGAGAGAACGTCGGAGGAGCGTTGGCGAGGCCAAAAGACATGACAGTGTATTCATATGAACCAAAGCTTGTTCTGAATGCTGTCTTGGGAATATCTTCTTCACGAATGCGAATCTGGTGATAAGCTTGGAGAATACTTGGGCACCTTTGAGTTGTTCGAACAGCTCATTGATGTTGGGAAGTGGGTATTTGTTCTTGATGGTCTTCTTGTTCACTGGACGGTAATCAACACAAAGTCGGTCCGTTCCATCCTTCTTCACAAAAAGAACACCACAACCCCACGGAGAAGAACTAGGCCGGATGAGACCCATTTTCTCTTGAATATCGAGTTGCTTCTTCAGCTCCTTCAACTCTTCAGGTCCGAGCTTGTAAGGACGCTTGCACACAGGTTCCGTGCCAGGCTCAAGATCAATAACGAATTCAACTGGCCGGTGCGGAGGCATTCCTGGAAGCTCTTCTGGAAAGACGTCTTGATATTCGCAAACGACTGGAATTTGCGAGATAGCATCCAATTCACCCTTCTCATTGAGAGAAAACAGACGGATGGTATCATCACGAGCGGCAAAGACAATTACATCCTCAGATGAATGAGTCAATTGAATCTGCCTGGCTGCACAATCAAGCTGAGCCTTGTGCTTAGAAAGCCAATCCATTCCGAGAATAAGATCAATATCCGAGTTACCAAGAACCATGGAGAAGAAAGAAACTTGTAATCCCAACGTGATAGAGATATCGGGAGCAACCAAACTAGAAGTCAAAAGCTTGCCGGGAGAAACAACTTGCATGACTTTGGGCATAATCTCGGTATCAACATTGTGCTTCGATGCAAAAGGGCATGACAAAAAGGAATGCGATGCACCAGTGTCAAAAAGAACTTTTGCAGGAACATCGTTAACAGGAAGGTTACCCATGATCACATCTGACGAGTCCTCTGCCTGAGCTGCAGTTCACAATTGACCTTGGCGTGCTTGGGGTTATGCTTGACACAGCTGTACTTGCCGATCTGACAGGAGGAGGAGGAGGAAGACGCCTCTGGTTGACACTTGTTGGCTAGTGACCCTTCTGTTGGCACTTGTTTGCACGTGACCCTCTGAAAGCGGACGGTGATACGGAGCGTCGGATGCTTGAGAGAGAGGTCTGTGTTCGAAGAAGCTCAGGGTGGGGTGGGTGGGAAGACCACTGCCACCTTTGCTCTTCTGCTGATACGGCTGACGGAACGGAGGAGGAGGAAGCCAATACTTCTTGCTGCTTGGCCACTTGGAGTAGAGGAAGAAGGAGTAACATCTCTGACTCGCTTCTTGGAAGCATCACACCTCACACTGAGCAGCCTCTTGCTTCAGTGCCATGTTGTAGAACTCATCGTATCTCAAGGGCTCGAGAACAAGAGCTAGCTGAATTTCTTCTCTGAGACCACCCCTGAACTGATATATCATGCTCTTCTCATCAGGGACGTCCTGCTTGGCAAAGCGGGCGAGCTTCTGGAACAACTTGTTGTAGTCATAGACAGACAAAGAGCCTTGCTTCAGTGCGGAATTCCTCACGCTTGCTTTCAACCACGCTCTGCGGAATATGATGAGCTCGGAAATCTGACGGAAATCATCCCAAGTGATAACACGTCCACCTCTGGAATCCTTGTACTGCTGGAACCATTCTGCAGCTTGATCTTTGAGTTGGAAGGAAGCGAACTTGACAAAGTCCTCAGGCCTGACGTTACTGCACTCAAATGCTTACACAGATCCACAAGCCAATCGTCAGCATCGGTTGCCTCAACACAATTGCTGAAAGTCTTTGGCCCGTTAGCAAGGAACTGGTTGAGTGTAGCAAAGTGACTCTGATTGCTGCCTTGATTCCCTTGACTGCCTTGATTGCGCTCTTGAAGAATTTGCATGATCAGCTGTGTGTTTGCATTGGTTGCGGCCATCACAGCTTGCCATGCCTCGGAGGAGGTGGAGGTGGTGGCGGATCAGGATTCGGAGTCGTGCGCGTTGGAGGAGCCATCCTGAAGAGGTTGACCACCATTAGCACATTGACAGAATATTGAAGCTGAATCCAACGGAATGAAAATTGCAACATATAGTCTTCACATCCGAACAAAATGAACGAATGCATTCCTCTTGAATGGTCACATATCCATAAATTGAGAAGCCACGTAGAATTAAGGTAGAGAAATAAATCAACAAGGTACGGATCAAGAACGAATAATCGGTAAGAAATCCCAATCTCAAACCAATATCCGTGGAAGAAGAACTAGAGCTACTAGAATTCCCACCTATGAAACTCCCGAACCTTTCCGGTTATGCAATCAGGTGTTGGGGATACAGGGGAAGCATAATATCACCCAAACTAGCAAATCCTACATCCAGCTGTATCCATCCTTCAACACATAACCAAGAAAACTTCGGAAACCATCTACCTCAACCTTCGAAAAGCATCCGTTATACAAGTTATGGCGATACTCCCGAACTCCCGCCCCAGTACTGGGTGGCGTCGAGGTTATCTCACCAACGAACTGCATAAAAGAGATTTTCGATGTCGGCGTACTAAACTCAGGTATTCCAGAACTGCAACGATAAAATTATGATGACAACACCTCAGAGCTCAACTCCCCGGGACACTTCCACTAAACCCCTGACAGGAGGCACCAAGACAATGTTCTCATCATAAAACCATCGGAACGATTGCCATTAGATGCCTACTTGCTGTAAATCGCAGACCGGTGTCATATTTGAATCGCTTGCCATTTCCAAACCGTAACTCCGATTCCGGCGTTCTTTATATCGTTTTCAAGCGATTTCATCTTATCTTTCCAGTGGCACACTTGGATTTCCATGTTGAGGCCAGGTTCATGCATTTCCTGTCATATCTTGCATTTTGCATCCCGCATCGCATCCCGCATAGCATATCATCTTTGCATTGTGTTGGTTGAGTTTGCACGTGGTTGATTGTATCCTTATTGCTTGTTTGTATTGTTTGGGTAGAGCCGGGAGACGAGTTCGCTAACGAGGAGCCCGTTGAGTTTGCTTTTGAGGATCCAGTCAACTCTGACAACTGTGCAGGCAAGATGATCATACCCTCGAAATCACTACTATCTTTGCTATGCTAGTTTGCTCGCTCTTTTGCTATGACATTGCTACGATGCCTACCACTTTCTTGAACCCCTTTCTTGAAAGCCTCCCAAATTGCCATGTCAAACCTCTGACCCACCATTGTCCTAGCAAACCGTTGATTGGCTATGTTACCGCTTTGCTCAGCCCCTCTTATAGCGTTGCTAGTTGCAGGTGAAGATTGGAGGCCGTTCCTTGTTGGAACATTATTTATTTACTTGTTGGGATATCATTGTATTGTCTTGTTATCTTAATGCATCTATATACTTGGTAAAGGGTGGAAGGCTCGGCCTCTCGCCTAGTGTTTTGTTCCACTCTTGCTGCCCTAGTTTCCGTCATATCGGTGTTATGTTCCCGGATTTTGCGTTCCTTACGCGGTTGGGTTATAATGGGAACCCCTTGATATTTCGCCTTGATTAAAGCTTTTCCAGAAATGCCCAACCTTGGTCTTACCATTTGCCACCTAGCCTCTTTTTCCCTCGGGTTTCCAGAGCCCAAGGGTCATCTTATTTAAACCCCCCGGGCCAGTGCTTCTCTGAGTGTTGGTCCGACCGAGTAGAACTGCGGGGCCACCTCGGGGCAACTGAGGGTTGGTTTTTACACGTAGGATGTCTCATCTGAGTGTGCCATGAGAAAGAGATATGTGCAGCTCCTATCGGGATTTGTCGGCACATTCGGTCGGTGTTGCTGGTCTGTTTTTAAACCTGTCGAAGTGTCTTGAGTTACCGAGATACGAGTCTGATCGGAACGTCTTGGGAGGAGGTCTATTCCTTCGTTGACCGTGAGAGCTTGTCATGGGCTAAGTTGGGACTCCCCTGCAGGGATTGAACTTTCGAAAGCCGTGCCCGCGGTTATGGGCAGATGGGAATTTGTTAATGTCCGGTTGTAGATAACTTGAACCTTAATTAATTAAAATGAATCAACTGAGTGTGTTACCGTGATGGCCTCTTCTCGGCGGAGTCCGGGAAGTGGACACGGTGTTGGAGTAATGTTTGCGCAGGTTGCTCTCTAGTTTCTCGCTCGTGCTTTGCCTCCTCTTCTCGCTCTCTTTTGCGAATAAGTTAGCCACCATACTTGCTAGTCGCTTGCTGCAGCTCCACTCATATTTACCTTGCCATACCTATAAGCTTAAATAGTCTTGATCGCGAGGGTGCGAGATTGCTGAGTCCCTGTGGCTCACAGATTACTATTACACCAGATGCAGGGCCTGATGATTCCGCTCCAGGAGACGCGTATGAGCTCAAGTGGGAGTTCGACGAAGACTCTCAACGTTACTATGTTTCCTTTCCCGATGATCAGTAGTGGTGCCCAGTTGGGGGTGATTGGGACCGTGTCGCATGTTGGGTTCTCTTTTATTTTGGCGCCGTAGTCGGGCCATGAGTGTTTGGATGATGTAATGTTATTTATGTATGATTGACGTGGCGAGTGTAAGCCAACTATGTTCTCCCCTTTTATTATCATATTACATGGGATGTTGTGAAGATTGCCTAACTTGCGACATATGCCTTCAATGCGATTATGTCTCTAAGTCGTGCCTCGACACGTGGGAGCTATAGTCGCATCGAGGGTGTTACAAGTTGGTATCAGAGCCTTCCCCGACCTTAGGAGCCCCATTGCTTGATCGTTTTTAGCGGCCGAGTTGTGTCTAGAAAGATGTTTTGAGTCTTTTAGGAATTATATATCGGAGAGTTTAGGAATTCTTTTTACTTCCCAGTCTCCTCATCGCTCTGGTAAGGCATCCTGACGTAGAGTTTTGACTCTTCTCTTCTCAAATTTCACAAAAAAAAAATTTAGGATCATGCGGCTATCTTGGAATTGTTCCGATGGTTTTATGATGAGAACATTGACTTGGTGCCTCCTGTCAGGGGTTTAGTGGAAGTGTCCCGGGGAGTTGAGCTTTGAGGTGTTGTCATCATAATTTTATCGTTGCAGTTCTGGAATACCTGAGTTTAGTACGCCGACATCGAAAATCTCTTTTATGTAGTTCGTTGGTGAGATAACCTCGACGCCACCCAGTACTGGGGCGGGAGTTCGGGAGTATCGCCATAACTTGTATAACGGATGCTTTTCGAAGGTTGAGGTAGATGGTTTCCGAAGGTTTCTTGGTTATGTGTTGAAGGATGGATACAGCTGGATGTAGGAATTGCTAGTTTGGGTGAGATATTATGCTTCCCCTGTATCCCCAACACCTGATTGCAATTTTCATTCCGTTGAATTCAGCTTCAATATTGTCTATCATTGTGCTAATGGTAGTCAACCTCTTCAGGATGGCTCCTCCAACGCGCACGACTCCGAATCCTGATCCGCCACCACCTGCACCTCCTCCGGAGGCATGGCAAGCTGTGATGGCCGCAACCAATGCAAACACACAGTTGATCATGCAAATTCTTCAAGAGCGCAATCAAGGCAGTCAAGGGAATCAAGGCAGCAATCAGAGTCACTTTGCTACACTCAACCAGTTCCTTGCTAACGGGCCAAAGACTTTCAGCAATTGTGTTGAGGCAAACGATGCTGACGATTGGCTTGTGGATCTGTGCAAGCATTTCGAGTGCAGTAACGTCAGGCTTGAGGACTTTGTTAAGTTCGCTTCCTTCCAACTCAAAGATCAAGTTGCAAAATGGTTCCAGCAGTACAAGGACTCAAGAGGTGGACGTGTTATCACTTGGGATGATTTCCGTCGAGATTTCCGAGCTCATCATATTCCGCAGAGCGTGGTTGAAAGGAGATGGAGAGGAGGAGGAGAAGGAGAAGGACACGACAGCGGCTCCTGCACCGGAGCTGGACCAGCACACCCGTCAGTGCACCGCGGCCTGACAGGCGACGACCTCCAACCCAGCGCCAGCAACCAAGAGGGTGAAGAAGACCACCGCCAAGTCTACCAAGGCCGAGGTGGCGTGTCGCCAATACTCTCGCCTCGCCCAGGCCAAGGCTCCTTCCGCCAAATGGCCAGCGGCCATGGAGGCGGAGTCTAGCATTCACTTCGGTTCGACCTCCTCGCAGAGCTCAACTTCCCCGGAGCTCCTAACATCACAGCAGGCGCCGAAGCTGTCGGGGAGTTCCAGCCTTCCGCCTCTGAAGAGAGGATGGGAGTCTCCCCCACCCATGGAGTTTAACTTGAACTCCATGCTCATCGCAGAAGAGTAAGGAGGGTTTCTCTTAGTGGCAGGCATCTTCTTAGGCGAATTTGGATGCTTTGGCTGACTAACCTCTCATTTTTATCGTTGCCGGCACGGAAGTGGAGGAGGACACGGAGACCCTCATTCACCATTCCCGGAAGAGGCTCCGGCGCCTCTGGTCACTGGAGGGCACGGAGGGCTCGGCTTCGGTAGTGAAGGACGCAGAAGACCTTGTGTCGAGCCCCCAGCCCAGCCCCCGGCCTTGGAGCGGAGACTTGGCCACACCCACCGGAGATGATGGAGGCAGCCCTTCCGCCCCCCACACGGAGGAGGGGGGTGAGACGATGCAGGGCGAGCCCCTCCCTGAGGGGCATGCCTCCTCTTCCGCTCAAACTTAACAGATCGCCATGGAACCCTCCATAGCAGAGACTGTGCAGAAGGCTGCCGGGCCCACCCTGGCAGAGGACGAAACCCATGACCCATCAACAATTGTTGCCAGGGAAACGGAGACCCCTGCCCAGCAGACTTCCCAAGGTATCTCGCTAAACCTTTCTTTTCTTTTATGCTCTGGTTGCTTTCACTGGTTTCTTCATCCGCTTGAGATTTCTGTTTCTTCACTATTTCCTGGCCTTCCCGCGTGCAGCCCCCCAAACTGAAGAACGAGATTTGCTAGAGGTGGTGGCTGAAATAGGAAGGTCTACCGCAGATGAAGCCGTGAGGCTCTCAGCTGCTGAGGGTCAGGATCTTGCCGCTAGGGATGTTCAAGGCTCCTTCGCGGTGATGGAGCATTCTTTGGAGAGCGCCCCGTTTGAGGAAGTGGTTATCGAGGCGAAGATCCTCTTCAAACCATGGGTCCACTCCCCTCTTCTGGGAACGCCCTGAGGCCCTACCGTCCTCCTTAAACACACTGGCTATGGTGCTGTCGTCGCCGGATATCAGAGCCCCTGGCTCGTTCCTGACAGACGCAGAGCTCAACAAAGAGCTTCTGCGTCTTCTGGCACCGCTGCATCTGGGAGGCGGGGAGGCCGACGACTCAGCTGCCATCACCAAGGATTTGTCCTTTGTGGAATCCATGGCGGCAGGCGTGAAGGAAATACAGGCCCGGCACCGCCAAAAGTGGCAGGAGCTCAAGGAACGGCGCGAATCCGCCGGCAAGGTGGATCAGAGGCTGAAGGACAAGTGCCTGGAGTTGCGTGATGGCATGACAAGAAGTTCAAGGCACACGTGAGGCAGCAAGAGACTCTTCAGATTATGAGGGAAGATGTTATGGCTCGGGAAGGGCGCCTGGCGGACCAAAAAGTATCTCTGGATGCCAAGGAGCGAGAGATCTCCCTTCGGGAGGAGAACCTTGAAGCTACCCTCTGCGCCGAAGATGAAAATTTTGAGGCCTTCGTTCAGCAACGCACCTAGGAATTGGCGGAAAAGCATAAGGTTGCTCTAGACACGCTTACCACTGACCATGCTACCCAGCTAAAGAAGCTTGTTGAAGATTTGGATGCTCCGTCTTCCTCCAAGGCTAAGCTCGACCGACAGGTGGCCAAACTGAACGAAGACCTTGCCGAGATTGCCAAGAAGGCGGGGGCACTCAAAGAGGGAGCACGGAAGGCAGAGCTTCACCTGGTTGATGTGCAGTCGCAGCTCTCCTCCAAAACCCAAAGCCTTGAGACCACCAATAACAACATCTCTCACATGGAGGCAAGGATCGGCTCACTGGAGCAGTCAGTGGAATCTCTTGAATCCCGGTATCAGTTGCTGTCCAAGGACTTGGAAACCACCAAGCGTCTCCAGCAAGATGTAGAGGACAAGCTAAAAAATTGGGTCAACATGAACAACCTCTGGATCAAGAGCCTAATTGACATTGCAAAACGTCTTGGCACCCAAGCTGCAGCGATGGGCATGGACGACCCTGTCTACTCAGCCAGCGAGCAGGAGGTCCCGAGTGTCAAGCTGGGGTTCTTCTTCAATGAGTTGACCGACAAGCTGAAGGTGCATGAAGAGGGGAGGTCCGAGCGTTTCGCGACTGAGTCACGGAGGCTCACTTGCGACGCCCTCTTCATGGTCTTGAGCAATATCGCTTGTGGCCATCCAGAGCTCGATCTTGATGACGGCTTCAAGAAGCCCCCAGCTGGTGCTGACGTTGCTACCGCTGAGGAGAAGGCCGCTCCCCGCGTCGATAGGTTTCTTCATGTTTAAGCTATTCCCCCCCGCCACAGGATCAACTATCGGGCCTTTGTCGTCTCCACGGGGCCCTGTATAAAACATGACATATACTTTGTGTTTAGTCATTTTATCTCTAGTGTTTGTCGCGAGACTGATACTTCTAGCTGGATCTTTAGATGCATGTTTATCCCCTAAAACTCTATATGCTCATGTTTGTATGATCAATTCCTATCCATGTTCTGGATGCCTGCCGATATCATATTGCCGCGATTGCCGTAAGGGTCCGGCCCTTAACATTCATCTTGGCGTGGATGCGTCTCGGCAGGTTTTTCCTAGGTAGCTCTCGATGCAACCTCTCAACCTGCGAGCGTGGCTCTGGACAGGACGATGGTGCGATCAAAGAAACTAGCCAAGGTTCCATCACATGAGGGATTTCTCGATACAAACACTCTCTAGAGCAAAGGGATAAACGACTCCAAAAATCTGAAATGCATCAACAAGAAGTGATAACGCGAACTTAGCTTTCGTTTTGAGCCTCTTTTTCATCTGACGGGCCGCGCGGGTTCGACGCGTCCGTGGCGCTTGGAGGAGTAGAAGGTAATCAGGTGGTTTCTTTGTTCCCGGCAAGGACCGACATGTATTTCTTGCAGGTGTCGGGCATTGGGGCACAGTGTCGGGCTTCTCTGGTCCTCTTCCTTTTTGCTCCCTTCCCCTCGAGTCTGTGCAGTGTTTGCCATCGCATGGATCGTGCCAACGCAGGCAGCGTTGCCAAAGCATACTTGCTGGGACATCAATCGATGGACTCATACCAACACTTTGCTCAGGATTACCCACGGCAGGGGAAATACTGGACCGAGCGTCACGTGGTAATCGTCGACGCCGACGATGCTGAGGATAAAGCAGCTCAACTACCGACGAGGGGGAGGGACATGAAGGAGGGATCTCGCGCCCGCACATCTTGTGCCCCTTCCTCCGTATGGTGCCCGAAGGGCGAGAACGTTGTACGAGCAGCCGGGATCAATCTACCGCCATCAGAGGCGGTCTCGGATGTAACCATTGCTACGGAGAAGCTCAGAGGGTGATAGAACGGCGTGGGGGAGCCTCCCCCCGCTTTGCTTCCCCGTCTCCACGGGCGCCACAGTCGATGGTGCCGCCGAAGATGAATATGGTGACGAAGATGACGCGTTGCACACACTTTCAGGTTCACGCAAGCGAGCCCCTCTACCTGGCGCGCCAAAGATGTCGTGGGATATCCACGGCCATCTATGGGACCAGGAGGACCCTTGCTGGTTTGGCAGGGGGACGTCGCATTGCACAAAGAGGAGATCAGCGCACGAAAACATGACAGAGAGCACACAAGCAATTTACCTAGGTTCGGGCCGCTGTGAGGCGTAAAATGCTACTCCTGCTTTGGTGGATTGATGGTGGAATAGAGGTGGTGAAGGGTATTACACTTGCCCGTCAGGGGTTGCTTTGGAGCGGCAGCGACTACGCACGTATGAGGGTGTGGGTTCCTCAACTTTCCAACCTTCTAACCGCTCCTGCTGGTGCCAGGAGCCTCCTTTTATAGATTAAGGGGTCACCACAATGGCAAAGTAGTAATTATCCACTGATATGATAGCAAATAGTGCTATCATACCTAACTCTGCGGGCTGATAGGGCGCAATAAATGCACTGCTTAGTGTCACATCACTGGTTGCCCGGCAAGGCTTGCCGGGCAATCTTGCCAACTCTGCGCCTGTTCCCTTGACACGTCGCAGGACGGGTGTCATCTTTGTGTTTCTTTTGTAGGAAATGGCTGCCATGTGGCGAATGGCTGCCACTTAATCACTTTGCGTCTTGACATCACACTGATTGACGACGTGGGTCGTGTTTAAGTGGTTGTGGGGTGGTTCTTCCCCCGCGAGCCCCGGCATACCTTGCCGGGGTGCCTGCATTCACTTGCTTCTGGCGGTGGCCTCACCCCTTGCCGGGCTCGCCTGCCCGACAAGGGAGGCCCTTCTCTTGCCGATATATTTCTCCTGTGGCTTGATCTTGGTCCCTCTAAGCTGTATGTTGGTTCTTCAAATCTCTTGGTCCCTTGTACTCTGGCTTGGGCTGGGCTTGTCCATGCATGAGTCAGAGGAAAATGCATACCACCATATAGTTTCCCTGACAGGTGGAGGAATCATTTTTTTGTGCATAATAAGGAGGCATTTTCTTGCGTGCAGCCGTGGACCCAACTGTCAGCCTCTCCACGTACAGTCCTCTTCTGATGGATGTCGTTCGTTGACCACGCCACGCCAAGAACACCAGGGCGGTGGACAACGGTGAGGCCTAGGAAGGGAACGACATGGAGCCACGGAAGACTTGGCAGTTGTTTCCCACGTGGAGGGAAGCACGGGGGTAGACTAGTTCGTGTGCCCTCACCGGAGAATAACAATAGGTGTGGGTGAGTAGAGGGATGGCTAGGCCAACGATGGGAGTATGGTGGGGTGGTGAGGCCTGGGCGGTAGCCCAGCCAGTCGCGGGAGGTGGGAGCAAGCAGTCCCACTGGCGCTTGTTTGAGTGGCTGGAGCAGGAAGAGCAGAGATTGAAGAAGCACGACGGGCGTTGGATGGACATCCAATAGTCACTGCTCTCACGTGTCGAATAAGTTGACACGACATTGCGTGTGCGTCAACCTTTTCTTTTAGGAAAGCGTACACGTCGACCAATAGTAGGCACACAAGCCAGCCTCAAATCTATGAAAAATAGCATACAACCCATCTGCCATTATTTCTAATAATTTACATCCCATTTGCTAATTCTTAAGGATTTTGTTGGAGCCCATCTTCTTTTTGTTATCATTACAGCCCATATTGTGGCCACGGTTAAAAATTATACGAAATTTTCCATATTTCGGTGCGGTCAACTATTTTTAATCCTAAAATTTCGAGTTGCATTCAGACTATTTTGAAAAATAATTTATATAAATATAAAATCCAAATAATTGTCCATGCATAAAAATCAATGGAATTTAAAATCTTGTAATGAAAAAAATTGAAACGAATTCCCAGTTTTATGTGTTTTAAAAATGTACAGCCCATTTCTCATTACTGATAACCCATTTTCTGGGCAAACCGAATGGAACTCTCCTCATCTTGAAAGATTTGCAGCCCAGCAGGGCTGACGAAGCAAGTAGGACACATTTGGGTATTTCTTTAAAAAAAGTAGAACTGGACTAGCCATTTTCAGCAAGAAAAAAACACAACTGGGCTCATGATGTGGTAAACATAAATAAAACCTTGGCTAGACGGGCCACAGCCCCTGCACAGCCCCGTTGTCACCCTGAACCATCGCTAAAACTAGTATAAATAACAACTGTTTGTTACTATAAAAGTAAATAACAACTGCGCGACCTGCTGGGTCCCTGGTGTTAGCCGCTCGTTGTGTAATTATCTCATATATTGACTACATTGACAATGGTGTAAGCCCTAGATGTCCAACCATTAGGAGGAACCATTTTTGGGCTTGTAATAATGAGGCACTTGCTTGCGTACCGCCATGACGCTGGTGGCTCCCTATTGTCATCCCCTGCACATATAGTCCTCTCCTTGTTCCTCTCGGTTGTTGACGATGTTGCGCAAGAGGGCGGTGCACCACGCACGGCAAGCGAACCAAGGCGGAGGGCGACGGCAAGGCCACGGACGGAATGAACAGGAGCCATGGAAGATGTGCCGGTCCAGTCACAGGCGGAGGGAGTCCGTGGGTTGACTAGTTCGGGTGCGGGTGCGTGTTGGGGATAACGTTGCCGGAGAATAATAGGATGTGTGGGGGAATAGAGGGAGGGACTGGCCAATGTTGGAGGGTATGGTAGGGCAGCAGAGGCACAGCCAGCCATGGGAGGCCGGAGCAGGCGGAGCCGACGGGGTGGTTTGGTTTGGGTGGCTGGAGGAAGAAGACAAGAGATAGAAGATACACGACAGATGTCAGATGTCAATCCAATGACTGCTAGGCAGAATTGTTTGTTGACTAGCTAGTAAGTCGACACCACCTTGGATAGGCTATTTCCTCGTGGGTCCCAAATGTCATAATCCAAATCTGTCATGGTCATGCAGCCTTTCTTATGAAAATTTATAGCCCATTTGGTGTGCTAGCTCAAAATCAGTTTGTGGGTGCTGGTGGGGGCTAATCACCTGGCTTCTGTAATGCACAGTGAGCTCAAGCAGCCGACGAGAGTGATGTTATTTCCCTTGGTTGGTATTTGTTACATTATTTCACTCTAAATTAAACGAATGGCAAGCCATTTGCCTTGTTTGAAAGAAAATTATGGCAGTCACAGCCAAGTTGAAAAGGGCAAGAGCATCTAACTCCAGCTTACAAACTGTACAAAAGCACGAGGGTTAATTGTTCTTCGGGTTTAGACAAAACCCAGGTTGAAAAGGGCAACATCTTCTAACTCCAGCACTGTTTTCAGCAGGCACAGTCAAATGGATCGGTCAGGTCCATAGAATAAACATCCCGGGTCATAAAATTTACTGGATTATGACCACAATATGTTGTAAATAGAAGTCCGTCATGTTCAGAAGCTCTTTTGTCCACCTGAAACTCCTTTTTTTGCTTTTCGACATACCCATCCATCAAAACCATGTTGCTGATAAACTTAAGCCTAATGGACAATAGTAACCTCGCATTCAGCAGGAAGAATGTGGCAAATCTAGTGTTTGCATGGTTGGATATGTATCGTTCTAGTGTTATTGTCTTTAGTCGAATGTCATGAGAAGTGAGAAGACCCCGCGAATGAGGCTGGTGCTCTACAGCCGAGGAGGTGCCGCTAGTCCTCGTTGCCAAGCGTCAGGCTCCAACTTGGGCAAGGCACATCGTCCGCTTCCTCCAAACCGGAGAACTCCCCGGCGACCTAGATGAAGCTGAGAAAGTAGCCCGGAGGGCCAGTATGTATCAGTTTGTCGATGACACTCTATACAAAAGGAGGCCCAACTGTGTGAAATTGAAGTGTGTCTGCCGGGAGGAAGGAAAGGAACTGCTAGCTGAGATTCATAGAGGAATGTGTGGCTCACACATTGGATCAAGGGCATTAGTTGGGAAAGCATTCCGGCAAGGATTCTATTGGCCCAGAGCCCTCCAAGACGCAGTTAAGCTCGTCACGACATGTGAAGCATGTCAGTTCCATTCCAAGAAAACACACCTGTCTGCCCAAGCTCTTCATACAATCCCTCTGTCATGGCCATTTACGGTCTGGGGGCTCGATATCCTCGGCCCCTTCCACCGAGCAATCGGGGGCTTTGAATTCTTGTTCATCGCCTTCAACAATTTTACATAGTGGTCGGAAGTGACTTCCATGAGGAAGGTGACTGCTCAGTCAGGTATCAATTTCTTGAAAGAATTGGTGTGTCGTTTCGGAGTTCTGCCAAGGATCATGAGTGACAACGGCACCCAATTCACGAGCCATGCCTACATGCAATACGTTCAAACCCTCGGATGCACGATCTCATTTGCCTCTGTGGGACACCCCGGAGCAATGGACAAGATGAGAGGGCGAATGTTGAAGTTCTTTGTGGACTGAAGACAAGGACTTTCGATACGCTGTAGAAGCACGACAGGCGGTGGATCGACCAGCTGCCGATAGTTCTCTAGTCCCTCAGAACAAAACCGAATCGACCTACCGGGCAGACTCCCTTCTCCCCGGTCTACGGGGCAGAAGCAGTTATCCCCACGGAACTCATTTACGGGTCTCTTCGGGTGCTTGCCTATGATGAAGTAGCGCAAGATCAGCACCGGCGTGACGACACTGTGCTACTTGAGGAGAACCATATCCGGGCCGCTACGCGTGTTGCATCCTATCAGCAAACCCTGCGTCACTATCACAGCCGCGTGGTTCGTGCCCGGTGTCTTGAGGAAGGTGACTTTGTCCTTAGGCGGGTTCAGTCTTCCGAGGGTACACACAAGTTATATCCGAAGTGGGAAGGCCCTTACCGGGTAGTACGAGTCTCCAGACCCGGCGCAGTCCGTCTAGAGACCGAAGATGGCAGGCCGTTGCTAAACTCATGGAACATTGAGCATCTCCGTCAGTACTACCAATAAGGCGCAGAAGCTACCAGGCCCTGCTCGGCAGCCACCCATTGTACATGGCATTGCCGAAGTTGCATGTAACCCCTTGTACAAGCCTGGGCGATGACCACATGCAAGTGAAAATAAAGAAGCATCGTAGGGGGGCCCAACTAAGATTGCATGCATGCACAAGCACACCCAGATCACTGCATAAGCACTTCATGAGCATTTGCTTATGTCACATCCCTAGCTTCTGGTGCTGCCTAGTGTTTGCATCTTGCTTGCATCATGTTTAAATTTCTAAAAGTTGAATTGGGGAAAGCTGAAAGCCTCAGAAATCATTTTAATAAAGGGGCAAGAACCCTAAAATTGTAATCAGTGAATCCAAAATACCCTAGAAATAGTTCTGAGAATTTTGGAAAGAGTTATAAATCAAACCAAAATTTTGGAACATTTCTAAGGAATTATTTGGGCTCTGATTTTAAATCAATATTTTATTTGGATTTGGATTTATATTCTCAACATATGGAACATAATTTCAAATAACTCTGAATGAGTTTATGTGCTTTTGGATAATCCCATTGTGCAATATAAAAATATTCAGAGGGATGTTGTCACTATTTTTACATTTGCTGGAATTTAAAAAAATAGTGGCAAAGTGGTTAAATAAAGGAAAACAGAACCAAAGATTAAAACAGAGTAGACACTTACCTCAGCCTACCTGGCGGCCCAGCCCACCAGGCGCTCTGTTGTCGCCTTCATCCTCGCGCCAGTAGGCGACGGTGCGTGCCCGACGCGCGCAGCTACACGCCGCGGCCACCTCCTGCCTGCTTACCGCCTCCCGGACGTCGCTATGGACACCACGCACCCCCTGACCCCCTGGCTCACTCTCTTCCATCCTCATCCCCGCCTCTGCCGCCTCTCTCGTCCGAAACCGAACGTCACCGTCGCCGCCGTTCGCTGGCCACATGCTCCCTGTTGTCCCCTCGACCGCCCGTCGTGTTGGAGAGCTCCGCCATGTTGTCTTCTTCATCCTCGACGAGCCACGCGAGCCGGGAGAGCCTGGAACGTCGCCACGGCCGTCGTCTTCATCGTCGGCCACCCGAGATCGCCGCCATCGTTTCGTCGTCACCAAGCCGTCCCCGAGCCCACTGAGACTGCCGTCGACGCCACCGTGAGCTCCTCTTCGATTCCCCTCTCTCCCCGCGCGATTTTGCTCGCTCTAGCCATGCCAATCGCCAGAGCCGTGAGCTTCTGGCCGCCGTCCATGTCACCGCCGCAGCCACAGGCGCTGGTTCTCACATTCGAGCGTGTCACCGAACTCCCCATGCTCCCAGGAGCCGATAACGCCCACCAGCTCGCCCTCTCGTGCACCGTAGCACCACTTCCCGCTTGTGCCCGAGCGCCACCGCCGCCCAGCTTGACGCCGGCGATGATTCCGGCCACCTCGCGACCAACTGATGGCACCGTTGGATGCGGCTCACTCCCACGCCCCGTAGAACCCACCCGCACGACCAGCCGTGGCCGTTAACGTCCGGCCGGCGATCGCCGCCATGCACTGCTTAGCGCCGGCGATTAGTCGCCGGCTAAACCCCACTATTAGCACTAATTAACCCCCCAGCTCTCACTGACATGTGGGCCCCAGTTCCTAACTTAATAAGTTTAACTTCTCTGTTAGATTAGTACTAATCTCAGAGGGCCCCGCCTGTCACCTTTGACTTTGCCACGTCAGCATTGACCTGGTCCGACGTGTCTGCCTCTCTAGCTGACCCCGTGTCACCGACCAATGGGCCCTACTGGTCAGGTTTGACCTGGACCAGCCGTGTTGACTTGCTGACGTCATGCTGATGCTGTGCTGACGCAGTTAATCTTTTCTGGAATTAGTTAATTTTGAAATAACCAGAAATTCCAGAAAAAGAGCTAAACTTCAAAAAATCATAGAAATTAAACTATCGCTCAGAATGAAAAGATTTATATATGAAAAATGATCAGAAAAATCCAATCTATCCATCTGTACTTGTTTCATGCATGTTTAAATAACTTAACCTTGCTGTTTAGATCAAAACATGATAATGCACCTTATAAGTTCTTAGTTTGAATTTGAATTTGAACCTTTGGTTCAAATCAACTTAAACCCTTCTGTTCTTAGTTGCATTAACTCAAATCACAGCATATTGACATGTCATGATCATGCATCATATTATGCATTGCATTGATTGTGTTCTTCCTTGTTTGCCGGTATTTGTCCCCTCTCGATAGACGATGTTCCGATGATGAGATCGATGACACCGATGAAGAGCTATATCATCTTCAGAAGTGCCAGGCAAGCAAAACCCTTGTTCATTCCGATACAATCCCACTCTCTCGCTCCTGCTCTCTTTTACTGCATTAGGACAACACCGATTCAACTGTTACATGATGCGGTAGTTGAACCCTTTTCCTCTGCATGACCTGTCATTGCCACAGTAAATAGATGAAACCCACTAGCATGAGTAGGAGTTGTTTGAGCCCTGATGTGCCTACTCATTCATGCTTGTTTGTCATGCCTGCTACTGCTTAGAGTTGAGTCAGGTCTGATTCATCGGGGATGAATTGGAATGTGGTGAACATGTCCTTACCATTGAGAGCTAAGTGTGTGAACACGATTTGGTAAACGTAGCGGTGAGAGGCCATGTAGGAGTACATGGTGGGTTGTCTCATTGCAGCCGTCCTTAGGAACTGAGTTCTGTGTTTGTGATCCATGAACAGTTACTACCACACATTGGGCTCCGGGCGCTCCAAGCTCTCTCGACTTATTAACCAACTCGATCTCTGTCCAGGAGTTGCAACTAGTTTCTGGTGTTTGTAGGTAGTGTTAGTAGTCTACCAAGTGGCACCCGGTACAGGTGGGCTTGGGACAGACTAGGCACAGTGGCCCGGTGTACCAAGTGGCACCCGGATGGTGGGCTTGGGAACCCTGTACACATCGTTTGGGGCCGTGAGCGACACCCCGGCCGGATCTCCTTGCGGATGGAACCCGAATAGGCGATAAACCTGGACTAGAGACTTGTTGGTTAGTCAGGTCGTGGCCGACTCCCTCACCATGCTTCCGCTTGAAGGTTGCCGAGATACACGACGTGTACATGGTGGTAAGTGGCGAGAGCATGTGTGAAGAAGTACACCCCTGCAGGGTTATCATTATCTATTCGAATAGCCAGATTCCTCGGATATGGAAACTTGGACCCCTTGCATAGTTCGTAGACAAGTGAAAGTGGATACTCTAAAATGCGCAAGATAAGTGTGAGTGCTATGGATGGCGTTCTCGCAGGGAGACGGGAGCGGATCCATAGTGGTGTATTGGTATGGTGAATTTGTGGACTCGTGTGCGCCACCTCAAAAGAGTTACTTGCAGTCGCGGTTCAGGTTAGCCACTGAGTCAAAGCTGACTTGCTGCAGTCAAACTCCACCACCCCTTTGCCGATACTG
Source organism: Triticum urartu (assembly GCF_003073215.2). NCBI lineage: Eukaryota > Viridiplantae > Streptophyta > Magnoliopsida > Poales > Poaceae > Triticum > Triticum urartu. The sequence goes on from NC_053026.1 coordinate 233,137,228, forward strand.
ATGCATATGTAGCTAGTTCTGATGTAAGTCTTGTTGGGTACATTTGTACTCACGTTTGCTTAATTTATGTTTTTGCAGAGAGACTTCAGTCTCGCTAGTAGTTCCGCTTGGACTTCGACGTTTAGGTTGTTACCTCAGCTATGATCTTGTGCCCTCGGTAGGATCTGGTAGATAGTCAGGCTTCTCAGCCTTTTTCATTTATAGATGTCTGTACTCAGACATGTTAAGCTTCCGCATGTGCTTTGTTTGTATGCTATGATTGTTGGGTCATGAGACCCATGCTTGTAATATCTCGCTCCTCGGAGCCTAATGAATAAATACTCTGAGTCATAGAGTCTTGTTGTGAAGCCATGTTGTATTGCACATATTGAGCATATTGTGTGTATGATTGAAATGCTTGGTATGTGTGGGATCGGACAACCTAGTTGTTTATCCTTGGTAGCCTCTCTTATGGGGAAATGTAGTCTTGTGCTTCCATAAGCCATAGTAGTCCGCTACAGCCTGGTTCACCGGAGTCCTGCTAGCCCAGCACTACTGCTCCAGAACACATGACTGGCCGGCATGTGATTCACTTTGTTCCTGTGTCTGTCCCTTCGGGGAAATGTCACGCGGTGACATCCAGAGTCCTGCCTAGCCTGCTACAGCCCGGTTCACCGAAGTCCTGTTAGCCCAGTGCTACAGCCCGGATTCACACGTTGCTGACCGACATGCTCGATGTTGATTCATGTATGCCTGTTCCCATAAGTTAGTGCCACTTTGGGTTCACGACTAGTCATGTCGGCCCGGGTTCTCTGTCATATGGATGCTAGCGACACTATCATATACGTGAGCCAAAAGGCGTAAACGGTCCCGGGCCATGGTAAGGCGACACCCGTGGAGATACCGTGCGTGAGGCCGCAAAGTGATATGAGGTGTTACAGGCTAGATCGGTGTGACTTAGAATCGGGGTCCTGAAAGCTTTGGTATCAGAGCCTGACTGCCTTTAGGATTACCAAGCCAAAACGGTCGAAGTTGTGTCTAGAAATGCTTTACTTATATAAGGGAATTGATTGTGGATGGGAACATAAGGCTCTTTTTACTCCTTATCCTCGTGACCTTTTGATCTGAGTCATCTTATCATTTCTACGGGGTTAAGAACTAGGCTTCTCTTCTATCTCTCAGGATGACGTGTTACTAAACCATAGTTTCCTAGGATTGTTGAGTTTAAGCCTCAGTTCAGTTCCTACTACTTCCATATGTTCATAGCTGGCCTCAGAACCTTGATATTGTGATGTTGAGTGGTTATGCCACCATTTTTGTAGGTTTTCTCAAATCTTTTGAGCAATTACAGCCGTTATGCTGTCCGAGTCATCCCAGGTTTCTAAATAGTCTGATGCATTTGCAACTCCCTTCTTTCTGTTCCCGATGTTCCTTTGGGACAGATTAAGCACACTAATCGGTGTGTCGAGGTACTCCGTTGCCTTGACTTGTTTGTTGGAGTTAGTATTAGGACCCTAGGTGTCCTTGAGAATTTAGCAATGTTTTCGTATCCCTGGTGTGATGATTCTGGCCATCATTCTTGAAAGCATCCCATGATGCCATTTAGTAGTAGGTATTCTACTCTTGGGTTCTTGACCCAAGATTCACTCTACTTACCTCGTGTTGATAGGGTTGCTCGTACCTTTAGGATAGTAGTAACCTTTGCAATAGTCCTCGAGGTCCGTGGTATTTCTTTCTTCCAAATACCATGAACTGCTTATGGCAGAAGTTCCTTGGAACCAAAGGATTACAACCAGGGTGCTCTTGAGGAGTACTCCATTCATATTGTGACTCTGCCAATCCTACCCTTCCGCATGGGTTACCGGAAGAAATGTTGAGCTTTGCTCGACCTACTAATCTATGCATCCACAACTCAGAAAGTTATATGTTCCTTGAGTTGACCCTCCTCAGCTGTATTCCGACCCTAGTCTATCAATTGATAGTCATGAATAGTCATGCATTCGTGTTCATCGATGCCTATTATTCTTGTGGTCCGTCAAGCCATTCTATTCCGGAATGACTTGGAGAAACAAACTCCAGTACCTCGTCCACTTCTGGGATTGGGTCAAAGTAGTTGTATCCCGTAGATCAAAATGCTACTCTACCTCGGAGTATTACCCCCTTTATGTCAGGATTGCCATGAGAATTGCACCACCTCTAATGAATTCTTAACGAAGTGATACTTCTCGCCATCATTATCCATTCATTGGTTCCGTGTTGTTGTAACCGGAATGCCAACAAGTGAACTGTGATGTGTGAAATCAATACTCCTAGCAACCTCGTTGCTTGATAGTTAATGGACAATACTCCCACTCTTAGCGTGTTGGTTATTGAATCATCATCCTAAGATTGATCGTGCTACCTAGTCCTTATTTCTGGTGCACTCTTTGATCAATGAGTTAGGATTTTGTCAAACCCTTGCTATGTTGATCATATCATCTTTCCCTGAAAGGCAAGATTGTTCTCGAGCTTAATAACATATCGGTGGGTTGTGATCTTCCAAATATCTTCTTGGAAGTATCACCAGGTTGTCCCCTGACCGCTATGTTGAGCTCGTGATCAAGTTGGTTTCTTGTAACCAACCCTTCTCCAAGAATCTGTGTGGGATACCTCTGAGCTAGTTGGTTAAGCCAAACAACAACTTGGAGAGTTGGAAGATAAAAGCTTATCTGACTTAGTTCATGTTAAGGGTTATCTTTTTGGTGTGTATGTGTGTTGGAGAAAGATGATATCTCCATCGATTGGCCCTCGGGATCAGTTGTTGGATCTATTGCCTTGTCAAAACTTTGACTTGAGTATGGGCTATTGTCAAGTCAAATCATAACCAACGATGTTTGTAATGTTTTCTTACTCGTGGTTGATCCCTCGAGCATACACCATTACATCCTTTGGTCTGACCAATGCTATCACCGTGTTCACATGATGGTAGGAGTCCAGTGATATGGAAATTCCGATGAGTTGTTATTGAGACCATCAGCAGCATTTTGTCTCCTCCATGATTCATGTTGAACATCAATCAAGTGTTGAAAATTTTGTAAGCAATGCCTTCATGTTCCGTTCATGAAGCTTATGCTTGGATGGAAGAAGTGACTTCCCCGAATTCATGTGCATTTGGTGCAAGTTGCCGCCGTGAGTTTGAGAAAGATTGTTTTTGTTTCCTATGGTACCATCCCAAGTCAGTTATGCATGTGCGAATGTATTATATGGTTTGGTAGATTAATTACCTCCACTCCATATGTATTCCCTAGCACACCAAGCCAACGATTGATTTTTTCAAGGATAAGAAGTTCAACTGCTATTCCTGAAGGGCCCAAACGGACATGCACAAGACTTCGTTATCTTCAATGATGGTTCCCCACTTGAACTCGGTAGTGTTTTATTGTAAAACTACTATGTGGTCATGCTTGTCTGAGACAACGTGTTCACATATGTGTTAGCAGAACCAGCTCATGTTTTGGAGCTTACTACCATAGTCCATTTCCCGAGAATCTCGCAGCGCCATCTTGTCGATTTGTGTTGCAAACTTTCATTTTCTTCTAGACTCGATGGGTCTGGAATATCCTGTTACCAACCAGAACTGAATCTTAGGCAGATATGATGGTTGGAACTTTTCCAAGATCTATGATGTAGGTCCCCGACAAGGTTGATGTTCTGGCCGACACACCTAGCCAGAAGATCTATCATTGTAGTATCTTGATTGAGCTATTTGACCATCTTCTCCATGAGGACTTAGTGTGACCTATTCTTGAAGTTGTTTCTTAGGGATCCTTGTGCTCTCAGTTTCTTCGATGATTCTATAACCTTTCGAACATTGGAAACACTCTCGACTGTTGAGTTCTTCCCTAGTTACCAGAACCATTCCCCACATTTGCATTTTGTTCCCAGCTTGCACCTCAGTAGTTGTTGTTCAGGATCATCTTCAAAAGTGGACTTACCATGGGTACCATCCATTTCCGATGATAAGCTAAAAATCATCCATTGCGTTGCCTTCAACAAGGTAGTCCACATCATCCATCCTAGTCGGAGTATGCCATTTTTTCGAACCCTTCCAGCGATCGATTGTGATTACCTCAGGCTGGTATAAAGAGTTTCAATGATCTATGTATCAAAAGTAATTCTTTTTGCCACTTAAGGGAAATGCTCTACGAGTCCATTTTCCCTAAGGTGTCCCATTATGGAATCATGGCAATTACCTCCTCACTACTTTGATACCATGCACCATCCTACTCCAGCGTGGAATTGTTGCCTACCAATTTGAACCCTTGTCATCTATTACCTCCCATCTCTCTCGATGTGTGTTTTGCCTCTCAGCTCCAGAGATGTTTCTATGTCTCATTCCATGAGTTGATCTTGTGATCATTAAGATGATCCTAAGTTGCTCGAACCTCAGGAAGGTTGATTCTTCTTAAATTCTCCCTTTCTACTCGTTGTCATGTTGGATGTTGTTCTCAAAGCAAGACATCGAGATCAAGGTGATGCAATGAATCAACATCCTCGAGAAAGACATCTGGATCATGAAGATTGTGTTAGCTTGTGTCCCTCTATCTTCGTACCTCACGACTTGAATCTCGGGACGAGATTCTTGTTTAGTAGGGGTGAGCTGTCACATCCCTAGCTTCTGGTGCTGCCTAGTGTTTGCATCTTGCTTGCATCATGTTTAAATTTCTGAAAGTTGAATTGGGGAAAGTTGAAAGCCTCAGAAATCATTTTAATAAAGGGGCAAGAACCCTAAAATTCTAATCAGTGAATCCAAAATACCCTAGAAATAGTTCTGAGAATTTTGGAAAGAGTTATAAATCAAACCAAAATTTTGGAACATTTCTAAGGAATTATTTGGGCTCTGATTTTAAATCAATATTTTATTTGGATTTGGACTTATATTCTTAACATATGGAATATAATTTCAAATAACTCTGAATGAGTTTATGTGCTTTTGGATAATCCCATTGTGCAATATAAAAATATTCAGAGGGATGTTGTCACTGTTTTTACATTTGCTGGAATTTAAAAAAACAATGGCAAAGTGGTTAAATAAAGGAAAACAGAACCAAAGATTAAAACAGAGCAGAAACTTACCTCAGCCTACCTGGCGGCCCAGCCCACCAGGCGCTCTCCTGTCGCCTTCCTCCTCGCGCGAGTAGGCGAGGGCGCGTGCCCGACACGCGCAGCCACACGTCGCGGCCACCTCCTACCATCTTACCGCCTTTCGGACGTCGCCATGGACGCCACGCACCCCCTGACCCCCTCACTCACTCTCTTCCATCCTCATCCCCGCCTCTGCCGCCTCTCTCTTCCAAAACCGAACGTCACCTTCGCCGCCGTTCGCTGGCCACGCGCTCCCTGTCGTCCCATCGACCGCCCGTCGTGTTGGAGAGCTCCGCCATGTTGTCTTCTTCGTCCTCGACGAGCCACGCGAGCCGGGAGAGCCTGGAACGTCGCCACCGCCGTCGTCTTCATCGTCAGCCGCCCGAGATCGCCGCCGTCGTTTCGTCATCACAAAGCCGTCCCCGAGCCCACTGAGACTGCCGTCGACGCCACCGTGAGCTCCTCTTCGATTCCCCTCTCTCCCCGCTCGATTTTGCTCGCTCTAGCCATGCCAATCGCCAGAGCCGTGAGTTTCCGGTCGCTGTCCATGTCACCGCTGCAGCCACAGTCGCTGGTGCTCGCATTCGAGCGTGTCACCGAACTCACCGTGCTCCCAGGAGCCGATAACGCCCACCAGCTCGCCCTCTCGTGCACCGTAGCATCACTTGCCGCTTGTGCCCGAGCGCCACCGCCGCCCAGCTCGACGCCGGCGATGATTCCGGCCACCCCGCGACAAACTGATGGCACCGTTGGATGTGGCTCACTCCCACGACCCCGTAGAACCCACCCGCGCGACCAGCCATGGCCGGAAACGTCCGGCCGGCGATCGCCGCCGTGCACTGCTTAGCGCCGGCGATTAGTCGCCGGCTAAACCCCACTGTTAGCACTAATTAACCCCCCAGCTCTCACTGACATGTGGGCCCTAGTTCCTGACTTAATAAGTTTAACTTCTCTGTTAGATTAGTACTAATCTCAGAGGGCCCCGCCCGTCACCTTTGACTTTGCCACGTCAGCATTGACCTGGTCCGACGTGTCTGCCTCTCTAGCTGACCCCGTGTCACCGACCAATGGGCCCTACTGGTCAGGTTTGACCTGGACCAGCCGTGTTGACTTGCTGATGTCATGCTGATGCTGTGCTGACGCAGTTAATCTTTTCTGGAATTAGTTAATTTTGCAATAACCAGAAATTCCAGAAAAAGAGCTAAACTTCAAAAAATCATAGAAATTAAACTATCGCTCAGAATGAAAAGATTTATATATGAAAAATGATCAGAAAAATCCAATCTATCCATCTGTACTTGTTTCATGCATGTTTAAATAACTTAACCTTGCTGTTTAGATCAAAACATGATAATGCACCTTATAAGTTCTTAGTTTGAATTTGAATTTGAACCTTTGGTTCAAATCAACTTAAACCCTTCTGTTCTTAGTTGCATTAACTCAAATCACAGCATATTGACATGTCATGATCATGCATCATATTATGCATTGCATTGATTGTGTTCTTCCTTGTTTGCCGGTATTTGTCCCCTCTCGATAGACGATGTTCCGATGATGAGATCGATGACACCGATGAAGAGTTATATCATCTTCAGAAGTGCCAGGCAAGCAAAAAAACCCTTGTTCATTCCGATACAATCCCACTCTCTCGCTCCTGCTCTCTTTTACTACATTAGGACAACACCGATTCAATTGTTACATGATGCGGTAGTTGAACCCTTTCCTCTGCATGACCTGTCATTGCCACAGTAAATAGATGAAACCCACTAGCATGAGTAGGAGTTGTTTGAGCCCTTTTGTGCCTACTCATTCATGCTTGTTTGTCATGCCTGCTACTCCTTAGAGTTGAGTCTGGTCTGATTCATCGGGGATGAATTGGAATGTGGTGAACATGTCGTACCATTGAGAGCTAAGTGTGTGAACACGATTTGGTAAACGTAGCGGTGAGAGGCCATGTAGGAGTACATGGTGGGTTGTCTCATTGCAGCCGTCCTTAGGAACTGAGTTCTGTGTTTGTGATCCATGAACAGTTACTACCACACATTGGGCTCCGGGCGCTCCAAGCTCTCTCGACTTATTAACCAACTCGATCTCTGTCCAGGAGTTGCAACTAGTTTCTGGTGTTTGTAGGTAGTGTTAGTAGTCTACCAAGTGGCACCCGGTACAGGTGGGCTTGGGACAGACTAGGCACAGTGGCCCGGTGTACCAAGTGGCACCCGGATGGTGGGCTTGGGAACCCTGTACACATCGTTTGGGGCCGTGAGCGACACCCCGGACGGATCTCCTTGCGGATGGAACCCGAATAGGCGATAAACCTGGACTAGAGACTTGTTGGTTAGTCAGGTCGTGGCCGACTCCCTCACCATGCTTCCGCTTGAAGGTTGCCGAGATACACGACGTGTACATGGTGGTAAGTGCTGAGAGCGTGTGTGAAGAAGTACACCCCTGCAGGGTTATCATTATCTATTCGAATAGCCGGATTCCTCTGATATGGAAACTTGGACCCCTTGCATAGTTCATAGACAAGTGAAAGTGGATACTCTAAAATGCGCAAGATAAGTGTGGGTGCTATGGATGGCGTTCTCGCAGGGAGACGGGAGCAGATCCATAGTGGTGTATTGGTATGGTGAATTTGTGGACTCGCGTGCGCCACCTCAAAAGAGTTACTTGCAGTCGTGGTTCAGGTTAGCCACTGATTCAAAGCTGGCTTGCTACAGTCAAACTCCACCACCCCTTTGTTGATACTGATGCATATGTAGCTAGTTCTAATGTATGTCTTGCTGGGTACATTTGTACTCACGTTTGCTTAATTTATGTTTTTGCAGAGAGATTTCAGTCTCGCTAGTAGTTCCTCTCGGACTTCGACATTTAGCTTGTTACCTCAGCTACGATCTTGTGCCCTCGGCAGGATCTGGTAGATGGTCAGGCTTCTCAGCCTTTTTCATTTATAGATGTCTGTACTCAGACATGTTAGGCTTCCGCATGTGCTTTGTTTGTATGCTATGATTGTTGGGTCATGAGACCCATGCTTGTAATATCTCGCTCCTCGGAGCCTAATGAATAAATACTCTGAGTCATAGAGTCTTGTTGTGATGCCATGTTGTATTGCACATATTGAGCATATTGTGTGTATGATTGAAATGCTTGGTATGTGTGAGATCCGACAACCTAGCTGTTTATCCTTGGTAGCCTCTCTTATGGGGAAATGTAGTCTTGTGCTTCCATGAGCCATAGTAGTCCGCTACAGCCCGGTTCACCGAAGTCCTGCTAGCCGAGCACTACTGCTCCAGAACACATGACTGGCCTGCATGTGATTCACTTCGTTCCTGTGTCTGTCCCTTCAGGGAAATGTCATGCGGTGACATCCGGAGTCCTGCCTAGCCTGCTACGGCCCGGTTCACTGGAGTCCTGTTAGCCCAGTGCTACAGCCCGGATTCACACGCTGCTGATCGACATGCTCGATGTTGATTCATTTATGCCTGTTCCCGTAAGTTAGTGCCTCTTTGGGTTCACGACTAGTCATGTCGGCCCGGGTTCTCTGTCATATGGATGCTAGCGACACTATCATATACATGAGCCAAAAGGCGCAAACGGTCCCGGGCCATGGTAAGGCGACACCCGTGGGGATACCGTGCGTGAGGCCGCAAAGTGATATGAGGTGTTACAGGCTAGATCAGTGTGACTTAGAATCGGGGTCCTGACAGCTTATGCATATCGATAGGATTGCATCCTGCATTCATTCTCATCTACATGGAGATGCAGGTTCTTGCTGTGAACCTGGCTTCAACAAGAGACGAGAAGATTGCACGGCACGACGATCCCCGGCAAGCCAAACAGATAAGTTCACCTCTTGCCCATTAGTATTCTGTAAGGCTACTTTGCAAAAGAAAAGCTCGCCTCCCTCTTTGGAACTTAGGTGCTCGCATCCATGACTCAAACACTGCTTCAGTTAAGGTGGTCGCAGTGACCTTTGGGAAGAATGGTTTGGCGGGGGGCTGGCCCCTCTGTCTGTTCCCCAGCAGACGAAGTTCTTCGACAGACAAAGAGGGTGCCGGCAGGATATCCTACCAGGGAAAACTCATTTTTTCTATTAAAGAGGCACTTTGCCTCTGCATGGACATACACATGCATGAGTTCCCGACAAGATTCATCTTTTTCATTCATATGCAGTTACAAGTACAAACATTACAGAATACAAAGATGGACTTGAGGGATTACATTATTTCAATTAAAATTTGACAATTACCGGCTAGTTTAAGATTGAAAAAAGATAAGTGCTCCATAAACTCATCTCCCTGTTCCTCTTATCCCAGGTTTTGCGGTGGGAAGAGAAGAGGACGGGCGCCGCGCCGGCATAACGCCACCCCGATCCTTGTCGTGAGCTGGCGAACCCAGTCTGACAGGATCGGGAGTGGCGAGGCTGCGAAGGAGGAAGACGTGCGGAACACCCCGACGGATCCCTTGTCACCGCCTCCATGACTGAAAGGAGGGATCCAGCACAGGCACCTGCAGAGGAGGACGCCAGGGCCCAGTCAGAAGACCTGAGAAGGCAACAGGAGCACCAGGCGTACAAGCCTTTTCTCGGCGGTCGGAAGGAACGGTGATGACGACGCCGGGAATAGGGGGGAAGAGCCAGGGAGATGGGTAGCAGGTCGCCAGTATGACATGAACGTGTCGATGAAGTCGTGCTCCTACTGGTCGGCCTGCCTCCTGTCTTCTCCTTCTCCCCAGGCTTCATCTCCATCAACATTGTTCCAGGAAGAGGCCCAGACACCAGTCCGGCGCTCTTCCTGGGAAGACGGCAAGCAGCTCGACCGTCCAGGGGGCTCGAGGTGCACCGCTCCCCTCCTTGGCGGGCAGGAAGGCGCGCGCCTCGATGACAATGGCCCCAAGGCCTCCGAGAAGGGCCATGTTGGGATTACTAATGATCTCCATCTCCTCCTACCGGATGAGATTCAAAACAACCAAGGGTTTCACTGCAACAAGGGCCAGACTCACTCCCCGAGCGTCAGCACCAACATGAGCCAGCAATTGCCCCGAGCAGAAGCCCGGGGGCTGGCCCCGGGCCCTTCCCTTCAGCATTACCAGAAGAAGCAGAGAACCAGGAGAAGAGGAGGAAGAATGCAGGGATGAGTGACTTCGTCCTCCTCCGCTCCTCCCCTTTTATAGGCTGGGGGGGGGGGGGGGGGGGCTCCGTCAACAGGCAACCACCGCCCTCCCCCGCCAATTCAAGGCAGGTGGGCCCTCTTCAAGATGCTCTTTCGCACACGCGCCTCCATTACCTACCCCGCGCTATGCATGCAGCATATGTGGCTGAGGATAAGAGCGCGCTATGGGAAGAGTAATTTGGCGGTTTCTACCCCGTGCGTTAAAGTCATTCACGGGCCATCGCTGTCACGCCCCCACCACTGTTGGCTTTACACCACGCGTGGGGAAATCGGAAACCCCCCCGAGATCAAAACTAATGAAGCAGCAAAGGAAAACTTCGAATGGGCCAACCCCTTCAGTAGCCCTGCATGTGCACTTATTAGGCCCTCCCCCGCCGATGCTCAGCAGCATGATCGCGACAGGCCTGGGGGCTTCTGTCGGTGCAACAGACCCCGGGTATGTTTCCCAACTATGCACAGGCACAAGATCAAGATTGGAGCACCAGATTAAGTCAGAGGTTGAAGAACCAAGAGACTTGAAGAACCAACATGCAGCTCAGAGGGATCTAGATCGAGCCAAAGGAACATAATACCGGCAAGAAAAGGGCCTCCCTCACCGGGCAGGCGAGCCCGGCAAGGGGCCAGGACACCACCAGAAGCAAGCAGCCTAGACTCCCCGGCAACACCTGCCGGGGCTTGCGGGGCCTAAACCACCCAACCAACCACGCAAGTACGACCCACATCGTCAATCAGTGCAGTGTCAAGCCACAAAATGTGATTAAGTGGCAGCATTCGCCACATGGCAGCCAACTCCTACAGAAGAAACCCATAGGTGACACCCGTCCAGTGACGTGTCAAGATTACGGGCATGGAGCTGGCGAGATAAGCCCGGCAGGCCTTGCCGGGAAGCTAGTGATGTGACAATGAGCGGTGCATTTAATGCACCCTGCCAGCCGCAGAGTTAGGTATGATAGCATTGTTTGCTATCATATTAGTTGGTAATGACTGTTTTGCCACTGTGGTGACCCCTTAATCTATAAAAGGAGGCCCATGGCAATCGTAGGAGGGGATTAGAGGGTTGGAAACTTGACAAAACCCACGCCACCATACACTTGTGGACACCGTAGCCTTGAGGCATGCCTTGCCGGGCAAGTGTACCACACACCACCACGTTCATTTCCACCATCAATCCACCAAAGCAGGAGTAGGGTCTTACGCCTCGCGGCGGCCCGTACCGGGGTAAACTGCTTGTGTGCTCTCTGTCGTGCTGCTGCATGCTGGTCTGCTCCTTGTGCAACGCGATGTCCCTCGTCAAACCAGCAAGGGGCCGCCCGGTCCCATAGGTGGCCACGGATATCCCATGATAATATGGACTTTTGAATTGATTTTATTATTTACTAGGGTGGATGGGCTGTTTTGTCTTGGGCCCAGAGAAACAATTACTACTAGTACAGTGGAGACACTCCACAGCTACCCAGAAAAACAGTTACTACTAGTATAGTGGATACACTACCGCTTCTGGCTCCTCCGAGGTCATCGAAACATCTCCCTCTAATGAATGTCATTTTACTTTTGTTCACCGACATGCGAGCCATGCAGTGCGTGGGCCCAAATGCCATCAACCAAATTAGAAGGCAGTATGCATGCGGAGAGTCACCCCGGTCGTAGCGCGGCAGTAACGAGTTGTCGTATCACAAAACCCCACCTCCCCGTAGTCTAAGTTTGACGGACGAAGCAACCATCATTTCACTCTTGGCTGAATCCCCTTCTCCCTCACCATCTTCAAGAAAGCCAACACTCGCAGCTACCACTGTTCTTCTCTCCCAATGAAGGGAAAATAACAGGATCCGTGATGTTGGTATATATTCGTTCAGAGAAAAAAAAGAACTTTTGCAAAGAAGTAACCGATCCACGCTCTTTTTTTGTTTCATTGTCATTGCGATTGTGTTTTCCTTTCAGTGGTCTTCTAGTATTCGTCAGTTTCATGATGGACTAAGGAGAACCAGGCAAAGATCAGCCGATATTGGAGCAGACGCGGGAGGCTGATCCCCAGAAGACAGAGAGTTCCAAGAAGATGGAGGCAGCCACCGAGCCGACCCCGGACACGCTCACAACCACTACTAAGATGGTCAACGCCCCATTTGAGGGTACAACCCCCGTGGCCCTGCAGGAGAAATTTCCCCCTTCGAGGATGTGTCCCCCCCGTGCTGAGCTCCCCAAGGTGATTTTGTTCTTTGCCAATCTCGATTGTGGTTTTTCATCTAAGTATGTGGTGATGAATAATGCAAAATTTTATTAGCTTCGATGCCATGCTATACATAGTGGTTTAAATAACTTGTGTTTCTTATACTGGAAAGTAATTCAGAATTAGTTTCTGTTTCAGTTAGAGCCCTGTTGCAGACAAGGATTGTGTGCTTGTACATGTCACTCGCTATGAGGCGGATGACCTGAATATACGCACTGGGAAAAAAGAGTTCTTAGGCTGTTGGATCCTGGAAGCCATTTGCGCTTATACCAATGTCGAGTTGTACTCCAGCCTCACTGTTGTCAGGCGTGTTGTCCAGGGTGTACTGAGGCACAAGAAGTTCAAAGCTACTCCTTCGTTTGTGAGGCATATTGTTCTTGTCAAGCTTACGCAGGAAGATGATGTGGCATGCCTCCACAAAAAAGTTTATGAGTGGCAAGGCCACAAGGTTATCTTCAGGAAGGTTCACAGGATTTAGCTGCTGCCGGACGTATGGCAGGGTCCTTATTGTGTCCATCCCAAATTAGATTGAGGCATGAAATAGTTCCCCAGCTAGTGTTTAATAGTAGTATGGATTGTGTCTAATTATCCAAACCTTGCCTATTATCGAGCCCTCTGGGGCTAGTACTCTGTTTGGATCCATCTATGGTAACTGCTGCTACTTTTGTGTGCCTGTGAATCATGTGAGAACCATCGTAATTGTTGCCGAAACAGATGCGTCCTCACTAGTTTTTTGATGAATATGGCATGGTAAGACATAATTTATCACGGTTTATCATACGAGCAGTGTGTGTTTGATGAAATAGAGTACTCGTTCGAGAACTGTGCGCTGACGTATACATAGGGTACGTAAGGCTGGTTAAGTACTTGTAAACACTGTTGGTTCTACCCCACTTGTAAGCAGTTGTGCAAAACACGACACATTGGCTCAGCTCACTTCAACACTAGGCTATCGACCAGCTAACAATCAATAATGTGCCGTCTGACATATGAGCAACTACGTATCTTGTTACAGCGGTTCATGCAGTTAACTGAGGCCATAATGTAAATTCCAAATGTTCACATGCTAGTCTAGCGTTCGTGTGGAACACTCACATTATACTCGGCTTCATAGAAAACTTGAAAAGCATAAGTTAAGCAATTTTATACATCTCAATGATTCATCGAACATAACAAACATATAGTAGTTCACATCAAAAGACAAAGTTGTGTGAAGGTTTACAAATCAGGAAAAATCAAGAAGGGCTTCTCTAAGCAAAGGGCCTCCCTAGGCAGGCTTTAATTTCCTGGAGTTCACTCTGGTTTTTTCTTGTTACCACCATCCAGGGTTAGGTTCCCTCATTCCAGAATAACCAATTATAATTGTGTTCTCAGCTGGAATGTTGAACTGAACCATTTAGGGTACTGACCATCCGAAATTCTTGTGCATTCCACTAAATTTAAGAACCGCTATTTGCATAAATAAGCAGGCCACAATGCCTCTTGTCCGTGCACCTGTCAGAAAAACCTTCTTGCAGCCGTGCCAGCCAGTCCTCGTTCCATGATGAACTGGTAGAAAGTGCATTCTGGACTAGGATGCAGTTGTTTTCGCTCATCCCTGCATTGCAATCAGGAAGTAAAACATACGAATCAGCTTCTTTCAGATTGCGTTGGTCATTCTACCTAGTTACTACCAAAGTAGGAATACCTGGAAGACAGGTCGTTAGAGGATGACAGCCAGGAATAGCCATCTCATTTTGTGCAGTTCTACTAAAACTAAGGTGTGTACATTTGATTGCGCAGACAGAAACGATATGGAGACATATATCCCTGTTTGCGCAAATACGAAATACAATTATTTAAACAATATCAGTTATTTGCAGTGACATATGATTAACAGCAGCATCTATTGTGTGATAATTGGGACTACATTGACAATATGAAAGAAGTATGTAGCATCACATCACATCAACACTGCCACTAGATTAACATACAGAAAAATAGCATTAGTATTATTGTCATGAGAGTAGCACATGGTCAGTAAATGTGCAATCAAATTTGTGCAGTTCCACTGGGATGAAGCAATGTTAGCGGTGTGATATATAAGTGTAACTGCAAAAACACAATTCATGGGAAATAAAGCAAGACAGAAGCACTTAATAAAATGGTGGTGGCATTGCTTCAATTTATCAACGACACTAGACCATTACTTATAGTGACATTAGGTTGCATTGCTTAATGCTTCATGTGATTTTACATTAACGGTAGCGACATGGGCGTAGGGACAGCATGGGCATAAAGTGGTGAGGCAGATGTGGTTGCCAAGAGCAGCAAACACACAGGCAATATGTCTGCATTTGTCCCATTTTTTATCTCCTCGGCGACATCTTCCTATGTGAGCACATGAAGTCTAGACCTGCTCATTCTCATTTGCGTTGTCCCACAACACCCCTCACTTTCTTTCCTTTTTCGACCAAGAGACAGGTCAACTTCTCCCCACCCTTCGGCATCCACTGATTTCTTCGCCTTTTCAATCAGGAGACCAGTTGGCTAGTGATAACCCACAAGTATAGAGGATCGCAACAGTTTCGAGGGTAGAGTATTCAACCCAAATTTATTGATTCGACACAAGGGGAGCCAAAGAATATTCTCAAGTATTAGCAGCTGAGTTGTCAATTCAACCACACCTGGAAACTTAATATCTGCAGCAAAGTGTTTAGTCGCAAAGTAATATGATAGCGGTGATAATGGTAACAAAAGGTAACAGTAGTAAAAGCAATGTTTTTGGTATTTTGTAATGATGATAGCAATAGCAACGGAAAAGTAAATAAGCGAAGAACAATATATGGAAACCTCGTAGGCAATGGATCGGTGATGGAGAATTATGCCGGATGCGGTTCATCATGTAACAGTCATAACCTAGGGTGACACAGAACTAGCTCCAGTTCATTGATATAATGTAGGCATGTATTCCGAATATAGTCATACGTGCTTATGGAAAAGAACTTGCATGACATCTTTTGTCCTACCCTCCCGTGGCAGCGGGGTCCTTACGGAAACTAAGGGATATTAAGGCCTCCTTTTAATAGAGAACTAGAACAAAGCATTAACACATAGTGAATACATGAACTCCTCAAACTACGGTCATCACCGGTAAGTATCCCGATTATTGTCACTTCGGGGTTAATGGATCATAACACATAATAGGTGACTGTAGACTTGCAAGATAGGATCAAGAACACTCATATATTGATGAAAACATAATAGGTTCAGATCTGAAATCATGGCACTCGGGCCCTAGTGACAAGCATTAAGCATAGCAAAGTCATAGCAACATCAATCTCAGAACATAGTGGATACTAGGGATCAAACCCTAACAAAACTAACTCGATTACATGATAGATCCCATCCAACCCATCACCGTCCAGCAAGCCTACGATGGAATTACTCACGCACGGTAGTGAGCATCATGAAAGTGGTGATGGAGGATGGTTGGTGATGACGATGGCGACGGATTCCCCTCTCCGGAGCCCCGAACGAACTCCAGATCAGCCCTCCCGAGAGGTTTTAGGGCTTGGCGGCGGCTCTGTATCGTAAAACGCGATGATTTCTTCTCCCTGATTTTTTTCTCCCCGTAACTCAATATATGGAGGTGGAGTTGGAGTCGGAGAGGCAATAGGGGGGCCCACGAGGTAGGGGGGCGTGCCCTAGGGGGGCAGGCGCGCCCCCACCCTCATGGCAAGGTGGTGGCCCCCCTGGCCTTCATCTTTGGCAGGTATTTTTCTTATTTTATGAAAAGTGTCTTCGTGAAGTTTCAGGTCATTCCAAGAATGTTTGCTCCTGCACATAAATAACACCATGGTAATTCTGCTGAAAACAACGTCAGTCTGGGTTAGTTCCATTCAAGTCATGCAAGTTAGAGTCCAAAACAAGGGCAAAAGTGTTTGGAAAAGTAGATACGTTGGAGACGTATCAACTCCCCCAAGCTTAAACCTTTGCTTGTCCTCAAGCAATTCAGTTGACAAACTAAAAGTGATAAAGAAAAACTTTTACAAACTCTGTTTGCTCTTGTTGTTGTAAATATGTAAAGCCAGCATTCAAGTTTTCAGCAAAGATTATAACTGACCATATTTGCAATAACGGATAGGTCTCAAGTTTACTCATATCAATAGCATAATCAACTAGCGAGCCATAATAATAAAACTCGGATGACAACACTTTCTCAAAACAATCATAATATGATATAACAAGATGGTATCTCGCTAGCCCTTTCTGAGACCGCAAAACATAAATGCAGAGCACCTTTAAAGACCAAGGACTGACTAGACATTGTAATTCATGGTAAAAGAGATCCAGTCAAGTCATACTTAATGTAAACTAACAATAATGAATGCAAATGACAGCGGTGCTCTCCAACCGGTTCTTTTTAATAAGAGGATGATGACTCAGCATAAAAGTAAATAGATAGGCCCTTCGTAGAGGGAAGCAGGGATTTTTAGAGGTGCCAGAGCTCGGTTTTAAAACAGAGGTGAATGATATTTTGAGCGGTATACTTTCATTGTCAACATAACAACCAAGAGATGACGATATCTTCCATGCTACACACATTATAGGCGGTTCCCAAACAGAATGGTAAAGTTTATACTCCCCCTTCCACCAACAAGCATCAATCCATGGCTTGCTCGAAACAACGAGTGCCTCCAACTAACAAGAGTCCCAGGGGGAGTTTTGTTTGCAATTATTTTGATTTAGTTTGCATAAAGCATGGGACTGGGCATCCCGGTGACCATCCATTTATCTCGTGAGTGAGGAGCGGAGTCCACTCCTCTTGAGAATAACCCGCCTAACATGGAAGATACAGACAGCCCTAGTTGATACATGAGCTATTCGAGCATACAAAACAGGATATTTATTTGAAGGTTTAGAGTTTGGCACATACAAATTTACTTGGAACGGCAGGTAGATACCATATATAGGTAGGTATAGTGGACTCATGTGGAATAACTTTGGGGTTTAAGGGATTGGATGCACAAGCAGTATTCCCGCTTAGTACAAGTGAAGGCTAGCAAAAGACTGGGAAGCGACCAGCTAGAGAGCGACAACAGTCATGAACATGCATTAAAATTAATCAACACTGAGTGGAAGCATGAGTAGGATATAATCCACCATGAACATAAATATCGTGAAGGCTATGTTGATTTTGTTTCAACTACATGCATGAACATGTGCCAAGTCAAGTCACTTAAATCATTCAGAGGAGGATACCACCCTATCATACCACATCATAACCATTTTAATAGCATGTTGGCATGCAAGGTAAACCATTATAACTCATAGCTAATCAAGCATGGCACAAGAAACTATGATCTCTAGTTGTCATTGCAAACATGTTTATTCATAATAGGCTGAATCAGGAATGATGAACTAATCATATTTACAAAAACAAAGGAGGTTGAGTTCATACCATCTTTTCTCATCTCACCCAGTCCATCATATATCATCATAATTGCCCTTCACTTGCATGACCGAACGATGTGAATAATAATAATAGTGCACGTGCATTGGACTAAGCTGGAATATGCAGGCATTCAATAAACAGGAGAAGACAAGGCAATATGGGCTCTTTTGTCTGATCAACAATAATGCATATAAGAGCCACTTCAACAATTTAATTATGGTCTTCTCCTATCGACCACCAAAGAAAAGAAAAGAAATAAAACTATTTACACGGGAAAGCTCCCAACAAGCAAAAGAAGAACATGAATTTTTTTTGAGTTTCTTTTTAATTACTAATACAAGCATGGAAATTAAACTGATTAAAAGCTACAACTAATTTTTTTGGTTTTTCTTAAGGTTTATTAAACACACAAGAAGAAAGCATAAAAAGGAAAATAAACTAGCATGGATGATACAATGAAAAAGTATGAGCACCGACATCTAGCAATGAGTGTGTGAGCACAAATGTAATGTCGGTGAGAAATACATACTCCCCAAAGCTTAGGCTTTTGGTCTAAGTTGGTCTATGGCCACGGCTGGCCTGGCGGATATCCATAATTAGTTGGGGTCGTACTGTGATGCAGAAGAGGAAGACTCCGATTGCCACTGGCTGACAACCATCTCCGGATCCCATTGATAATTAGACTGTCGTGAAGGATCAAATTGTGGTTCCGGCTCTGGCTCCTCGGCTGGTGCAGGGTTCCGGTAGGCGTGAATAGCCGTCAACGGAACAAGATACGTCCCTACAGTAAAATCAAACAAACAAGGAGCAAGCAAGGTAATAGTCTCAGGATGATGTTTATTAAAGAATAATTGATATTTATGCTCTCCTTCCCTATTCTTAACAATAAAATCATGCGCCACCATACTTTTATAATCTAAATAAACATGAGGCAGCACCTTTTCTTCCTTCTCATAATGCCTAATAGGTATGTGAAAATGTGCATCTAGGCGTGTAGCATAGATGCCTCCAAAGATGGGGCCCTTGGTACGGTTCAGACTTAACCATTTGGCAATCATGCCGCCCATACTAAAAGAGTTATCACCGTATAAATTATGGTGCAAAATAATAATATCAGGGATACTCCGGTTTCCACAGTTTCCGTGACCAATTAAGCAACGACTAGCAAATAATGCAAAGTAACACAAAACAGGAAAGTGTATGCTAGTGATTCGTGCATCAGAAACCTTCCTTGTTTCCCCTACAATGATAGTGTCAATAAATCCCTCCACATCATCATGTTGTGGATCTTCTGTCTTGCCCTCAAAAGGGACTCAACAAATCCGACAGAAATCATAAAGTGACATCTCCCTATGCTCATCATATAAATAAAACTCCACCGTAGGTGGTGAGCTCCTAGAATGGAAATGAAAGTTTTGCACAAATATATTTGTGAGCAAGAGATACTGATCGCATTAGTCGTGGAGGAAAGCGGTAAGGCCTGCAGTCTGAGCCAATTCATGAAAATCTTTATAAATCCCGGCTGCTCTCAAGAAATCCTCGGAAGCCCATTCACACACCCGAACCTATGCGATGTGAGGCAGATTATACTTAGGCTTTGGTGCCTTTTCCTTCGAACTTTGGCTCGATGAGCCCCTCAAAAGTCTCCTCATCATTTTCTGAAAAATTCTGAAATTTTTAGTAACTTCAAAATAAAAGTAAATCAAACTCAATAATATTAATAGTAACTACTCCTACAAGTGCCTAGGGTGTATATCATGCATCAAAACTACTTTTGACCATATAAATTTGACATGCAAGCTCAAGAATAGGGTCACCTAAGTAGCAAAAATTTGCAATGAATAAAGCACTAAAACCAAAACTAATTGGACCAATGGAGGAGTCACATACCAAGGAACAATCTCCCCAAGCAGTTTTGTGAGAGGTGCTTTGAGCAAGGAGATCGAAAATGGCGGTAAAATGAGGTAGAACTCGTGCTTGAGCTGGATATTCGTGTTTGGGGGAGGAAGACGAAGTGTGTGGGTGCAGGAATAAGTGGAGGAGGGCCACCGTGGGCCCACGAGGCAGGGGGCGCGCCCTAGAGGGGTAGGCGCGCCCTCCACCCTCGTGGGCAGGTGGTTGCCCCCCTGGTGTGTTCTCAGTTCCATAAATCCTCAAATATTCTAGAAAAAATCATATTTAATTTTTAGGGCATTTGGAGAACTTTTATTTTCGAGGTATTTTTATATTGCACGGATAATCAGATAATAGACAGACAAATATTTATTTTTATTTTATTTAATATAAATAACAGAAAGTAAAAGTGGGGTACAGAAGGTTGTGCCTTCTAGTTTCATTAATGTCATGATCATCAAAAGGAATCCACTAACAAGGTTGATCAAGTCTTGTTAACGAACTCATTCCAAATAACATGGAACCGGAGAAATTTCGAATAACACTATGTTACCTCAACAGGGATATGCACATCCCCAATAATAAGAATATCATATTTCTTCTTGACAGTAGGAAGAGGAAATTCAAAACCTCCAAATATAATTGATGGAAGTTTTCCAATAGAGTTGATACTATGAACTTGAGGTTGTTTCCTCGGAAAGTGTACCGTGTGCTCATTACCAATAACATGAAAAGTTTTGCCTTTAGTGTAATCAATAACAGCCCCTGCAGTATTCAAAAAGGCTCTTCCAAGAATAATAGACATACTATCGTCCTCGGGAATATCAAGAATAACAAAGTATGTTAAAATAGTAAATTTGCAACTACAACAGGCACATCCTCACAAATACCAACAGGTATAGCAGTTGATTTATCAGCCATTTGCAAAGATATTTCACTAGGTGTCAACTTATTCAAATCAAGTCTACGATATAAAGAGAGAGGCATAACACTAACACCGGCTCCAAGATCACATAAAGCAGTTTTAACATAATTTCTTTTAATAGAGCATGGTATAGTGGGTACTCCTGGATCTCCAAGTTTCTTTGGTATTCCACCCTTAAAAGTGTAATTAGCAAGCATGGTGGAAATTTCAGCTTCCAGTATCTTTCTTTTATTTGTAATAATATCTTTCATATACTTAGCATAAGGATTGGTTTTGAGCATATTAGTTAATCGCATACGCAAAAAGATAGGTCTAATCATTTCAGCAAAGTTCTCAAAATCCTCATCATCCTTTTTCTTGGATGGTTTGGGAGGAAAAGGCATGGGTTTCTGAACCCAAGGCTCTCTTTCTTTACCATGTTTCCTAGCAACAAAATCTTTCTTATCATAACGTTGATTCTTTGATTGTGGGTTATCAAGATCAACAGCAAGTTCAATTTCTATATCATTATCATTATCATGACTAGGGGGAGCATCATCATGAATATTATTATTGGCATTATCACTAGTTTCAGGTTCATTACCAGGTTTTGTTTCAGCATCAGAAATAGAAATATCATTTGGATTCTCAGGTGTTTCAACAATAGGATCACTAGAAGCATGCAAAGTCCTATCATTTTTCTTTTTCTTCTTTTTAGAAGAACTAGGTGCATCTAAATTATTTCTCTGAGAATCTTGCTCAATTCTCTTAGGGTGGCCTTCAGGATACAAAGGTTCCTGAGTCATTCTACCACCTCTAGTCATAACTCTAACATCATTATCATTATTCTTATTATTCAATTCATTGAGCAAATCATTTTGAGCTTTAAGTACTTGTTCTATTTGAGTGGTAACCATAAAAGCATGTTTACTAATAAGTTTAAGTTCACTTTTAACATTAGCCATATAATCACCCAAGTGTCCAAGCATATTTGAATTGTATTTCAATTGTCTACCAAAATAAGCATTAAAATCTTCTTGCTTAGCCATAAATTTATCAAACTCATCTAAGCATGGGCTATCAATCTTAGTAAATGGGATTACAGCTTTATCATATCTATAGAGAGAATTTACCTTTACTACTTGTGTCGGGTTATCAAGACCATGAGTTTCTTCAATAGGTAAAGGATTTGGATTATATGTTTCTTCAACAGGCGGTAAATTAAGACCATGTATTTCTTCAATAGGAGGTAAATTCTTAACATCTTCAGCTTTAATACCTTTTTCTTTCATACATTTCTTTGCCTCTTGCATATCTTCAGGACTGAGAAATACAATATCCCTCTTCTTCGGAGTTGGTTCAGGAATAGTCTCAGGAATTGGCTCCGGAGGTGTCCAATTATTTTCATTTGTCAGCATATTATTCAATATAATTTCAGCTTCATACGGTGTTCTTTCCCTGAAAACAGAACCAGCACAACTATCCAGGTAATCTCTGGAGGCATCGGTTAGTCCATTATAAAAGATATCAACTATTTCATTTTTCCTAAGAGGATGATCAGGCAAAGCATTAAGTAATTGGAGAAGCCTCCCCCAACCTTGTGGGAGACTCTCTTCTTCAATTTGCACAAAATTATATATATCCCTTAAAGCAGCTTGTTTCTTATGAGGGAAATATTTAGCAGAGAAGTAATAAATCATATCCTGGGGACTACGCACACAACCAGGATCAAGAGAATTAAACCATATCTTAGCATCACCCTTTAATGACAACGGAAATATTTTAAGGATATAAAAGTAACGAGTTCTCTCATCTTTAGTAAACAGGGTAGCTATATCATTCAATTTAGTAAGATGTGCCACAACAGTTTCAAATTCATAACCATGAAAAGGATCAGATTCAACCAAAGTAACTATATCAGGATCAACAGAGAATTCATAATCCTTAACAAAGATAGGTGAAGTAGCAAAAGCAGGGTCAGGTTTCATTCTAGCATTTAGAGATTGCTTACTCCATTTAGCTAATAATTTTTAAGTTCAGTTCTATTTCTGCAAGCTAAAATAGCTAAAGAAGCATCTTGATCAAAAAAACAAAACCCTTAGGAATGGCAAGTTGTTCTTCATCATCACTTTCATCAGTATCATCAAATTCAATATTTTCTATCTCTCTAGCCCTAGCAAGTTGTTCATCAAGAAAAGCACTAAGTGGCATAGTTGTATCAGGCATAGAGGTAGTTTCATCATAAGTATCATGCATAGCAGAAGTGGCATCATCAATAACATGCGACATATCAGAACGAATAGCAGAAGCAAGTGTAGGTGTTGCAAGCTTACTCAAAATAGAAGGTGAATCAAGTGCAGAGCTAGATGGCAGTTCCTTACGTCCCCTCGTAGTTGAGGGATAGATCTTGGTTTTTGGATCTCACAAGTTCTTCATAATGATAAGAAGATATATATCCCAAGTGTCTCAAAGAATAGAGCTATACTCCCGGGCAACGGCGGCAGAAAATAGTCTTGATAACCCACAAGTATAGGGGATCGCAACAGTTTTTGAGGGTAGAGTATTCAACCCAAATTTATTGATTCGACACAAGGGGAGCCAAAGAATATTCTCAAGTATTAGCAGATGAGTTGTCAATTCAACCACACCTGGAAACTTAATATCTGCAGCAAAGTGTTTAGTACCAATGTAATATGATAGCAGTGATAACGGTAACAAAAGGTAACAGTAATAAAAGCAATGTTTTTGGTATTTTGTAGTGACGATAGCAATAGCAACAGAAAAGTAAATAAGCGAAGAACAATATATGGAAAGCTCGTAGGCAATGGATCGGTGATGGAGAATTATGCCGGATGTGGTTCATCATGTAACAGTCATAACCTAGGGTGACATAAAACTAGCTCCAGTTCATTGATATAATGTAGGCATGTATTCCGAATATAGTCATACGTGCTTATGGAAAAGAACTTGCATGGCATCTTTTGTCCTACCCTCCCATGGCAGCGGGGTCCTTATGGAAACTAAGGGATATTAAGGCCTCCTTTTAATAGAGAACCGGAACAAAGCATTAACACATAGTGAATACATGAACTCCTGAAACTACGATCATCACCGGTAAGTATCCTAATTATTGTCACTTCGGGATTAACGGATCATAACACATAATAGGTGACTATAGACTTGCAAGATAGGATCAAGAACACTCATATATTGATGAAAACATAATAGGTTCAGATCTGAAATCATGGCACTCGGGCCCTAGTGACAAGCATTAAGCATAGCAAAGTCATAGCAACATCAATCTCAGAACATAGTGGATACTAGGGATCAAACCCTAACAAAACTAACTCGATTACATGATAGATCCCATCCACCCATCACCGTCCAGCAAGCCTACGATGGAATTACTCACGCACGGCGGTGAGCATCATGAAATTGGTGAGGGAGGATGGTTGGTGATGACGATGGCGACGGATTCCCCTCTCCGGAGCACCGAACGGACTCCAGATCAGCCCTCCCGAGAGGTTTTAGGGCTTGGCGGTGGCTCCGTATCATAAAACGCGATGATTTCTTCTCCCTGATTTTTTTCTCCCCGAAACTCAATATATGGAGGTGGAGTTGGAGTCGGAGAGGCGATAGGGGGCCCATGAGGTAGGGGGCGCGCCCTAGGGGGCAGGCACGCCCCCCACCCTCGTGGCAAGGTGGTGCCCCCCTGGCCTTCATCTTTGGCAGGTATTTTTCTTATTTTCTGAAAAGTGTCTTCGTGAAGTTTCAGGTCATTACGAGAACGTTTGCTCCTGCACATAAATAACACCATGGTAATTCTGCTGAACACAGCGTCAGTTCGGGCTAGTTCCATTCAAATCATGCAAGTTAGAGTCCAAAACAAGGGAAAAAGTTTTTGGAAAAGTAGATACGTTGGAGACGTATCAGGTAGCCAGTATCTACTACTTTCCCCCGTTTCCTCTTAGAACCAAGTCCTAGATTCATGCTATAGCTTTCCCACTTTCTTACCTGTTTGAGACAACTCTTAGATTCGACTGTATGAACTAGCTTTACCTCTAATAATAGTAAAAGTCTAGGTGGCTTTGGAACAGCCAAGGGAACTAGAAAAACATCCACATGCAGCCACGTGGGGAGCTGGGGCAGTAGGGCAAGGCAGGTTTCGAAGGAATATATACCTGAGGGTCGTCGGCATGTGGCAAATACGGCGTCGGGAGGCCGCATCTTGGCCACAATACTGCAAGGAGGAAGAAGGGGTCGGAGGCCCTCCTGAGCCGGTGCTCTATCGGAGAGAACGGCACAACCGTCGATCGAGACGCGCGGGCAGCCATTGGTCTCCTCCCTCGCCGCCGACGACAGCGTGAATGGTGCACCTACACCCCTGCCCCGGTCGAGGTGGTCCGGCCGGATTTGTGACCAGCCGTGAGCAGAGAGAGAGAGTGTGGCCACCTATTTCTTGCTTAGATCTAGAGAGCATGAGAGAGTGAAAGAGAGGAACCCTAGTAAAACAAGCGCTAAGGCTACTGCTTATCTATATAATGGAGTGATTTTGTTGTACCAGCTTCAAAAAAATGTGCTCCTACGTATACCCGCGAGTGGGTGTGAGAGAACTAGTGCGTGCATCACTTCTCTTCATGAGAGTACAATATATATGCCCAAAGAACGTTCGCCACAAGAGTAATAGTATAAGTGTGTGACGCATGAGTTAAAATAAAAGGTGTGCGACGTCTTTTGTTTTTAGAAGTACTGAGGGTAGGGTGTGAAGAGCACATATGTGTGTGACATGTACCTCCAGATAGACGGTGGGTGCGAGAGGACTCGGGAAAGTCGTGACTCTTGAGGGTGCATGTGTGCGTGAGAGAGAGGGGGCATGTACCAATGCAATGCATGTGTCCGTAAATCATATCTGACAAACGTTTGCCAGAAGCCGTTTCCTGACGAACGCCGTAAGAACCATTAGGTAGGCATCCAAAAGTGTTAGTTTTTCCATGTCATTTAACAGAACATCCACTCCTCCGACACACAAATCTTCCAAAAGTGTTAGCAACTATTGTATGCTCCTCCCTCCGTTCCAACATGTAGTGCATATAGCTTTATTGAAAATTCGAACCTCGCAAACTATTACCGAGTTTTCGTCTACCAAAATGCACATATAGAATACCCATTATATATCATTTCATTCATCTTCGAGAGGTAACTATAAAGATGGGGGAGGAGTGTACAAAGAAAGACCGTCGTATCACCTGCAGCAATTTCTACCATCCTTTGGTGTGGAGGAATATCATAGGAACTCTATATGATAGGATTTTTATAGGATTTTTTCCATTAGAGCCAATTGGTTCATAGGAATAGATTCATATAATCCACATTTCAAAGGGAAATAAACATGATATCATTTTTATAGCTTTAGAGCCACTTGGTTCATATGAATGGATTCCTATACTCCCACAATTTCAAAGGAAAATAAACATTAGCGTATATTCAATAGGAAAGTTCCTATGATGTGAACCAAATGAGATCTCTTTTCTAATCCCTCCTCATAGTAATTGAGATACATGTCATCTCTTTCCCTTCAACTTCCATGTATACATCTTCCATTCCTAAATAGCTAGTACAAACCACTAGTAGCTCTTTCCTAGACAGACAACTATGGCACAAGAACACGTGATGCATGCAAGTCATAAATTACATTGTTTTTGTACTCTATGCATGCAAGCACCACATCATCAATTCATGCATGTTACTCATAAGTTATTTATTGCATTAGATTTTGTATTGACAATGTATGTGTTGGTCACGTGCACACATATGTAGTTCACATTCACATTTTTGTTAGAAATGTCATTCTTTTAACTGTAATTCATTTCTTCTCTTTGTACTCCCTCCGTCTAGGTGTGTGAGTCAACTTCCGAAAACCAAATAATCCCAAAACACTTAGGCATAGTACATTAACTCCATCCTCGTTTCTTGTTTCATGACATATCAACCAATAAGAGATGTGGGCCGTGCATGCTTTCAATTGCTTGAGGATTTCAAACATGACATGCAGTGGTTAATTGATTGCATGCAATGCTATTAACTAGCAAAAAAATTGAAGATGACTTATACACCTAGACGGAGGGAGTATTAAATTTTCATTTTAAGCATACATTCACTTCCCATTAGTTATACATGTTTGTGGAGGAATTTTTATGCATTATTTTGAGTACAGTAGCAAATTTCACGTGGCCACGGGTATACCAAAATGCAGGGACCATGCATCATTGCCTTTCGGTCGAACCTACGCCCACAATTTTTTGTATGTATATCTCCACTTGTCCCCGAACCCAAAGTGCTGCCTCGTTCCCGTAAAACCAAGCGGCCCACACATATTAAAGCGTCGACTCGAACTCAATCCCTCTCCCATTTACTACGACATGGCCGCGCACGCCGTAGTACTCCTACAAACCCTACCGCCGCATGCATCATCGATTTTCTTCAAGAGGACGAGGGAGAAGCGGATTTGTAGTGGAGGAGCTTTAAAAAAAGGATTTGTAGTGAAGGCTCCTACCCTAGGGTGCCCGTAGGTAGCTGCTGCACGCATCATTGGTTTTATCTTTTCTTTATGCTCGTGCGCCCTAGAGTGAAATGATGGTTGCTTCGTCCATCCAGCTTAATGCCGGAAAGGTGGGGCTTTGTGATTTGACCCCTCGTCGCTCATTTACTACTACTGTGGCACTATGACCGGGGTGCCTACAAGTCCAACCGTTGCTCCGAATTGTAATTTGGTGCATCGCACATGGAACAAGATGGTGGATGAGCCACATGTCAGCCAAAGGTGTCCTGTTAAGTGTGTCACCATTTCGTGTGCGGACTGACCCTGCTTGAGTTGCTACGCCAACACGATAGGAGCAGCCTACCACTTGGTTTTGCTCCATGGTGAATCCCTACTATATTGATCTAAAAAGATACTACTCCCTCCATCTCGGTTTATAGGGCATGCACATAGTTCTAGGTAATCCACTTGACTAACTAAATACGAGTTACTATGTCACAAAAAGTATATCATTGGATTCTTAAGTGGAGTAGTTTCTAAACATATAATATTCATCACATATATAGCCAGTTAAATTCCCAACCTAGAACGACATGCATGCCCTGTAAACCGATACGGAGGAAGTAGTAAAAATGAGGTGATTTTACCGAGGGTGGGCGGGGGAGCATGGCCTGTCATGCGGTCCCACGTGTCATTACTACTACTGGGGCGCTATGACTAGGGTGCGTCCCCCTACTGTTCTGCACCGTTATTTGGTGCATGACACGTCAACCCGGTTGCTATATGTCCCACATGTCGGCAAGAGGAAGTACATAATTCATGAAAGCAAGCGTCAATGGAGGAGTACAAGACACGCTTGGTTTTTGCCGCTTCACGCGATCCATCGATACAAACTCGGACTAAAAAAGGCGAGGGCGGGTCTTTTCCTACGCAGTAGGCAGGGGAGTTTGGCATAGTTTGTTCGAGGCAACGAGGCATGAACGGAAACAAGAAAATAAAGGTTGAGCGACTTAGTTTTGGGAAAATCTTATTTTACGGAGTATGTACCCACTATGGAGGTAGTACTACTTACTACTCCCTCCTTTCCGGTTTATAGGGCTCATCTAAAAAATTTGTTTATCCATTTTATAAGTCTCAATTCTGCTAGTAGTAGTACCATCACATGTTTGAATTTTGAGGTGCGTTAAAACACCCGATGTAAGCAATGTCAAGAGAAAACTCACCAATGCATGTAGAAGTTCATGGAAATTTAGTGGTCATGCATGCATTCATTGTAATTAATGCATAGGTAAACATACCTTCTTGAGAAAGACGAGTGTACTAGTTACTTGTGCAACATACGGAATTGATTCCACCACTCACCGTCTAACTTGGTTGGAGAGATTTTGAAATTGTGCCATAAACCGGAAATGAGGGAGTAGTAACATAGCCTAGGGTAGCTTGCTGCACCACGGACTCCAAGGAAATTGTTGTAGTACTACTCATGTGTACCACTGTACTACTCCTACTACTAAAAGACATATTTCAAACAATATGATAATCTCTGTAACCAAGGTAGGGACGAGGATTAAACGGAGGGAGCTTCTCCTTGTCCCGCGACTCTGCGAGCCACCACCTCCGTGGGCGGGGGAGACAACATACTAAGCAAGCTTCTCCTTGTTCTACGAGTTGATGGAACACATCAAAAGTACAGAGCATCTCCAGTGTATAGAGCCTTGCCTCTATGGTAGGCCCCACATGGTTTGCCTCTTATCAAATGAAAAAACTGAGCATGTCAGATGTTGAACGTAGGGAGTACGATACCATTAGTACTCAGTTCTTTTGGAAGGGTTGTAGTAGTCCCTTCCATTAAGATGAATGGACGTGTGTCCAGAGTGGATTGCTCAGCTTCCACACGGATTTCATGGAGGCGTTTGAATTTGGCAAGGAGGCGTGTTCAGCTGGGCGTCCAGCGAGCGGCGCCTTCCACTCTAACGTATGACACCACGCCGTTCTTCCACTAACATGTGGGCTCTTTGGGTACCTGCCCTACATGTCAGTGACCCAATGCAGGCAGCGCACGGTAGAGGAGATTTTGGTGGGCCAGGGCGGTCTGAAGCGGGCACTTCATAAACCGATGATTGTTCATTGATTGTGATGCCATATATTTCATGTAGATAAGCCTACTATATAATGTAAGAGAATTTTAAAATTTTCATATATACGTTGGTAGCCCGTTCGATATATTGTGATTCATAAAGACCGCTGCAAACATCAATGTTCTGCTTATCACAGATAAGATTGTAATACCCGTAAAAATCCATGTCCTTGATAAAGGGTGGATGCACGTATAGGTTGAGCACGTGTCTTGCATCGTGTGCTGTGTGCATGGATGCATGCGAGTGTTGCGTGCGTGCATGTGTACGTTTCAGTGTTGCATGCATGTGTGCACGCGTGCGTGTGTTCGTGAGTGCATGTGTACGTGTAAGTATTGCACTCTTGCATCCGTGTGTGTGTTCGTGAGTGCATGTGTAAATGTCAATGTTGCTCGCTTGTAGGCGTGCGTGTGTTTGTGCAAGTGTTGCGTGCACGCATGTGTACGTGCGGGGTGAGGCTACACGTCAGTTGACTGACTTTTTCATATCTGTTCAGTCGATTTTCCAGCCATAGGTTACGAAATCAAGGGTCTGCAGTTCATCTTCAACCTCCACCACCCTAAGCCGCCTTACCCTCCCCGAAACAACTCCCCACCGCCGATCCACCGCCTCCCCGACCATGCCTCTAGCCCCCCCCACCACGCCGAGCTTTTTCTCCGGCGATCCCCACGCAACTGCCCAGTCACTGCGCCCCCAACACTGGCGACTGCCAACCAGAGGTCTCACGACTTCGAATCCCCACCGACCACTAATTTATTACCATTTCTGTCTTTCATATACGCACTTACGGGTGGGCCCTATGGTAATGTGGCTGCTGAATGTGGACCGTTTGACTGAACAATTGATCGTGTCATCAACAAATTACGGAGCTGTATGGTGAGCCAGTGACCGTATGATCACCATAACATGTTTTTATTAACATAGTGCAGACTAAAACTACCATTTCTTTCTTTCATATACGCGCTGACAGGTGGGCCCCATGGTTACGCGCGCCGATGATGCAACACTAGTTGTGCCATGTGAGCGTTTGACTGGTCAATTAATCATGTCATCAAAAAATACAGAGTTTATGGGTGAGCCAGTGACCGTATAATCACGACATGTATTTTTTAACATGATATAGACGCAACAGCTCATATATACGCGTAAGCACTCATCGCTATAAGCGCACACGCGGACCATACCCCTATGAGCACCTTCGAGAGAGTGAGCCAGCATATGATCTTGAGATTTTACGAAGTCACCATAGGTGCCTCCTAGTCGAGGCGAACGTCTCCTCCCACTAAACTCCCGTCACCAGAAAATTCTGAAATTAATCCAGGATAAATGTGAGCACCAGGACTTTAACCCTGGTGGGCTCGGGAAACCACTATCCGCCTAACCATCCAACCACAGGTTGGTTAGCACCACAAAATGTATGTGGTGACCATGATGAGCTTATTCTGAAGTCCAGTGACCATATCGTGCTTTTGCTTCAAATACAATGACCGTAAGTGTCGTCAACAAAATACGGAGCACGCATCAAATACAATGTCCGTCAGTCTCATCAACAAAATACAGAGACGTATCATGAGCTAGATATTGTATGATCACCACGCGAATGTATACGGTAATCGTAACGAGCATATTCTGAGGTCTAGTGACCATATAGTGCTTTCGCTTGAAATACAGTGACCGTCACGCGTGAATGTGCCAGGGGCATTGATACGTCTCCAACGTATCTATAATTTATGAAGTATTCATGCTATTATATTATCTGTTTTGCATGTTTATGGGCTTTAATAAACACTTTTATATTATTTTTGGGACTAACCTATTAACCCGAGGCCCGGCCCAAATTGTTGTTTTCTTGCCTATTTCAGTGTTTCAAAGAAAAGGAATATCAAACGGACTCCAAACGGAATGAAACCTTTGGGAGAGTTATTTTTGGAACGGAAGCAATCCAGGAGACTTGGAGTAGACGTCAAGGAAGCTTCAAGGAAGCCACAAGGCACGGAGGCGCGTCCTACCCCCTGGGCACGCCCCCATGCTCGTGGGCCCCTCGTGGCTCCCCTAGCCGACTTCTTTCACCTATATATGTCCATATACCCTAAAAACATCGGGGAATAGAATAGATCGAGAGTTCCGCCGCCACAAGCCTCTATAGCCACCAAAACCAATCGGGACCCTGTTCCGGCACCCTGCCGGAGGGGGAATCCCTCACCGGTGGCCATCTTCATAATCCCGACGCTCTCCATGACGAGGAGGGAGTAGTTCACCCTCGGGGCTGAGGGTATGTACCAGTAGCTATGTGTTTGATCTCTCTCTCTCATGTTCTTGAGATGGTACGATCTTGATGTATCGCGAGCTTTGCTATTATAGTTGGATCTTATGATGTTTCTCCCCCTCTACTCTCTTGTAATGGATTGAGTTTTCCCTTTGAAGTGATCTTATCGGATTGAGTCTTTAAGGATTTGAGAACACTTGATGTATGTCTTCCATGTGCTTATCTATGGTGACATTGGGATATTCACGGGATCCACTTGATGTATGTTTTGGTGATCAACTTGCGGGTTCCGCTCGTGAACTTATGCATAGGGGTTGGCACACGTTTTTGTCTTGACTCTCCGGTAGAAACTTTGGAGAACTCTTTGAAGTACTTTGTGTTGGCTGAATAGATGAATCTGAGACTGTTTGATGCATATCGTATAATCATACCCACGGATACTTGTGGTGACATTGGAGTACCTAGGTGACACTAGGGTTTTGGTTGATATGTGTCTTAAGGTGTTATTCTAGTACGAACTCTTGAATAGATCGATCCGGAAGAATAACTTTGAGGTGGTTTCGTACCCTACAATAATCTCTTCATTTGTTCTCCGATATTAGTGACTTTGGAGTGACTATTTGTTGCATGTTGAGGGATAGTTATATGATCCAATTATGTTATTATTGTTGACAGAACTTGCAATAGTGAAAGTATGAACCCTAGGCCTTGTTTCCTAGCATTGAAATACCGTTTACGCTCACTTTTATTACTTGTTACCTTGCTGTTTTTAT
Source organism: Triticum urartu (assembly GCF_003073215.2). NCBI lineage: Eukaryota > Viridiplantae > Streptophyta > Magnoliopsida > Poales > Poaceae > Triticum > Triticum urartu. Next base: position 233,169,669 of record NC_053026.1, read on the forward strand.
AATTTCAGATTACAAAAACCTATATCTACCATCCATATTGCACTTGTATCACCATCTCTTCGCCGAACTAGTGCACCTATGCAATTTACCATTGTATTGGGTGTGTTGGGGACACAAGAGACTCATTGTTATTTTGTTGCAGGGTTGTTTGAGAGAGACCATCTTCAACCTACGCGTCCCACGAATTGATAAACCTTGGGTCATCCACTTGAGGGAAATTTGCTACTGTCCTACAAACCTCTGCACTTGGAGTCCCAACAACGTCTACAAGAAGAAGGTTGTGTAGTAGACATCAAGCTCTTTTCTGGCACCGTTGCTGGGGAGGTTAGCGCTTGATGGTATATATTTAGATCTTGCAATCGAATCTTTTTGTTTCTTATTTTATCACTAGTTTAGTTTATAAAAGAAAACTTAAAAAATGGAATTGAGGGTACCTCATATGCTTCGTCTTTTTAATATCTTTCATGAAAATAAGGATTCCGATAATTGTGCCAAAGTGTTAGAAGAAGAATGCATTATAATGTTTGGCACTAAATCTTTGAATGATGAGCATGATTGCAATGTTATTAGTATGAACTCTTTGAATATCCATAGTACTAATGATGATTGACCTAGTCATGATGAAAATGTCTCTTATAAGCATGTCAACTTTTGTGGAATACATAGAGATTGCAAGCACACACCAAATAGGGAAGATAGATTTTGCAAGAGGCATAAGTATTTGGAAACTAAATGGTTGCAAGAAAGGCTAGATGATTGTGTTGATAGATTCAATATTTATCGCCATCCGTGTGAACTTTGCAATTAACATGGTCATTTAAAGCTCCGATGCTATTTGTTTCATGATCAAATCGTGTCCAAAAATTGTGATAACTTGATTACCCTTGAGCATCATAAAGAGCTTAGTCTTCTTTTGGGGTATGAAGAAATGAAACGTATAACTGAGGGTATTCCAAAATTTAATCTTGATAGATTTCTTGATTTTGATCTAGAAGAAATTTTTATGTATTGTGCGGTGAATTGAATTGAAAATCCTTATATTGCCAATTACATAAAGACAAGAAAACAAATGGAAGATCAAGAGAATACTAATGAAAGGGAAGAGACTTCCCAATATTCTCCTATTATTTCTTATTATGAATCAGGTAACGAGGAGGAGCCTCCTATTCAACCAATCTCATTGATAAGGAGCTCCAAAAAGAGGATTAAACCCACACATGATGTGAAGAAGAAAAAGAAAAGACGGATAAGCAAAGGTAAAATTGTATCCCTCCCAAATGATGTTGCTCCTATTACTCATTGTGATGATGATAATTGTTATACTATTGGTGCAATCCATACTATTAATGATGATTGTGATTATGCTTATGATATGAAAAGGCCCAAGATTGGGGATGCTATGTTTGATGAGAATGACATGTTTGAAAATGTATTTGCTGCAATTAATGTTAGTCCCAAGCTTGGGGATGCTATGTTTAATGAAGATGATATTTGTAGTCTCCCAAGTTTTGATATGCAAATTTATTATGATGATAGGATGCCTCCTACTTATGATGATTATATTTATGAAAGTGTGTTTGGAAGAGTGTCAACTTTAGGAAGTAATGATCCCACTATTTTGGAGGATGTTGAATCTTATTGTGATAATTATGAAAGTGGATTTGGAGATGTCATGATTTTATTTAGTGATGAATCCACTATTTTTGGAAGAGGTTCCAATTTATTATGAAAAAAAAGTTGCTATCTATGATGATTATTGTGATGACTTGTATGCTAGAAAAAATAATGATATCCATGAAACTTGTCATCATGATTTTAACTTTCAATTTGATTATTCCTCACATGATAGTTATTTCGTTGAGTTTACTCCCAGTATTCCGAATGAGAAGAATTTTGCTTATGTGGAGAGTAACTAAATTTCTATGCTTGTGCATCATGAAAATAGTGCTTTATGTGATAGTTATATTGTTGAATTCATTCATGATGCTACTGAAAATTATTATGATGGAGGAACATATGCTTGTAGGAATTGCAATAATATCAAGTTTCCTCTCTATGTGTTGAAAATCTTGAAGATTTGCTTGTTTTACCTTCCTATGCAAGTTGATTCTTGTTACCACAAGTTGTTTGCTCACAAAATCCCTATGCATAGGAAGTGGGTTAGACTTAAATGTTCTAGTCATATTATTCATGATGCTCTCTTTATGTTTCAATTCTTATCTTTTATGTGAGCATCATTGAACTCATCATGCCTAGCTAGGGGCGTTAAACGATAGCGCATGTTGGGAGACAACCCAATTTTATTTTTGTTGCTTGATATTTTCTCCTGTTTAGGAATAAATAATTCATCTAGCCTCTGGTTAGATGTGGTTTTATGTTTTCATTAGTGTTTGTGCCAAGTAGAACCTTTGGGGAGACTTGGGTGAAGTCTTTGCGATCTTGCAGTAAAAAACAGAAACTTTAGCGCTCACGAGATTTGCTGCCATATTTTACTTGAGAGTGAGATTAGGTTGATTCTTTTTTAGTATGATTAATAGACAAATTCCTCAGGTCCACAAATTTATTTCAGAATTTTTGGGGTTACATAAGTATTCGGAACCTACAGATTACTACAGACTGTTCTGTTTTTGATAGAATCTGTTTTCATTGTGTTGTTTGCTTATTTTGATGAATCTATGAGTAGTATCGGAGGGTATGAACCATAAGAGAAGTTGTAATACAGTAGATATTACACCAATATGAATTTAGAATGAGTTCACAACAGTAACAAAATTGGTGATTTACTTTCTTATACTAACAGAGCTTACGAGTTTTCTGTTAAGTTTTGTGTTGTGAAGTTTTCAAGTTTTGGGTAAAGATTCGATGGACTATGGAATAAGGAGTGGCAAGAGCCTAATATTGGGGATTCCCAAGGCACCTCAAGGAAATATTCAAGGACAAAAAAGAGCCT